>NW_027017030.1:0-50386 GCF_036013445.1 Caloenas nicobarica
TGTCGGGCTCTGTCGGGCTCTGTCGGGCTCTGTCGGGCTCTGTCGGGCTCAACTGGTCTCTGTCTGGCTCTGTCGGGTTCTGTCGGGCTCTGTCGGGCTCTGTCGGGCTCTGTCGGGCTCTACTGGGCTCTACTGGGCTCTGTTGGGCTCTGTCGGGCTCTACTGGGCCCTGTCGGGCTCTGTCGGGCCCTGTCGGGCCCTGTCGGGCCCTGTCGGGCTCTGTCGGGCTCTGTCGGGCTCTGTCGGGTTCTGTCGGGCTCTGTCGGGCTCTGTCGGGCTCTTCTGGGCCCTGTCGGGCTCTGTCGGGTTCTGTCGGGCTCTGTCGGGCTCTGTCGGGCTCTGTCGGGCTCTACTGGGCTCTGTCGGGCTCTGTCGGGTTCTGTCGGGCTCTGTCGGGCCCTGTCGGGCCCTGTCGGGCTCTGTCGGGCTCTGTCGGGATCTGTCGGGCTCTGTCGGGCTCTACTGGGCCCTGTCGGGCCCTGTCGGGCCCTGTCGGGCTCTGTCGGGCTCTGTCGGGCCCTGTCGGGCTCTGTCGGGCTCTGTCGGGCTCTGTCGGGCTCTACTGGGCTCTACTGGGCTCTGTCGGGCTCTGTCGGGCTCTACTGGGCCCTGTCGGGCCCTGTCGGGCCCTGACGGGCTCTGTCGGGCTGTACTGGGCTCTGTCGGGCTCTGTCGGGCTCTGTCGGGCCCTGTCGGGCTCTGTCGGGCTCTGTCGGGCCCTGTCGGGCTCTGTCGGGCTCTGTCGGGCTCTACTGGGCTCTGTCGGTCTCTGTCGGGCTCTACTGGGCCCGGTCGGGCTCTGTCGGGCCCTGTCGGGCTCTGTCGGGCCCTGTCGGGCCCTGTCGGGCTCTGTCGGGCTCTGTCGGGCTCTGTCGGGCCCTGTCGGGCTCTACTGGGCTCTACTGGGCTCTGTCGGGCTCTGTCGGGCTCTACTGGGCCCTGTCGGGCCCTGTCGGGCTCTGTCGGGCTCTGTCGGGCCCTGTCGGGCTCTGTCGGGCTCTGTCGGGCCCTGTCGGGCTCTGTCGGGCTCTGTCGGGCTCTGTCGGGCTCTACTGGGCTCTACTGGGCCCTGTCGGGCTCTGTCGGGCTCTACTGGGCCCTGTCGGGCCCTGTCGGGCCCTGTCGGGCTCTGTCGGACTCTACTGGGCTCTGTCGGGCTCTGTCGGGCTCTGTCGGGCTCTACTGGGCTCTGTCGGGCTCTGTCGGGCTCTGTCGGGCTCTACTGGGCTCTGTCGGGCCCTGTCGGGCTCTGTCGGGCTCTGTCGGGCCCTGTCGGGCTCTGTCGGGCTCTGTCGGGCCCTGTCGGGATCTGTCGGGCTCTGTCGGGCTCTGTCGGGCTCTACTGGGCTCTGTCGGGCTCTGTCAGGCTCTGTCGGGCTCTGTCGGGCTCTACTGGGCCCTCTCGGGCTCTGTCGGGCTCTGTCGGGCTCTGTCGGGCTCTGTCAGGCTCTGTCGGGCCCTGTCGGGCCCTGTCGGGCCCTGTCGGGCCCTGATCGGGCTCTGTCGGGCTCTGTCGGGCTCTGTCGGGCTCTACTGGGCCCTGTCGGGCTCTGTCGGGCTCTGTCGGGCCCTGTCGGGCTCTGTCGGGCTCTACTGGGCCCTGTTGGGCGCTGTCGGGCTCTGTCGGGCTCTGTCGGGCCCTGTCGGGCTCTGTCGGGCTCTGTCGGGCTCTGTCGGGCTCTACTGGGCCCTGTCGGGTTCTGTCGGGCTCTGTCGGGCTCTGTCGGGCTCTACTAGGCCCTGTCGGGCTCTGTCGGGCTCTGTCCGGCCCTGTCGGGCTCTGTCGGGCTCTCTCGGGCTCTGTCGGGCTCTACTGGGCCCTGTCGGGCTCTGTCGGGCTCTGTCGGGCTCTGTCGGGCCCTGTCGGGCTCTGTCGGGCTCTGTCGGGCTCTGTCGGGCTCTACTGGGCCCTGTCGGACTCTGTCGGGCTCTGTCGGGCTCTGTCGGGCTCTGACGGGTTCTGTCGGGCTCTGTCGGGCTCTGTCGGGCTCTACTGGGCCCTGTCGGGCTCTGTCGGGCTCTGTCGGGCTCTGTCGGGCTCTGTCGGGCTCTACTGGGCCCTGTCGGGCCCTGTCGGGCCCTGTCGGGCTCTGTCGGGCCCTGTCGGGCCCTGTCGGGCTCTGTCGGGCTCTGTCGGGCCCTGTCGGGCTCTGTCGGGCTCTGTCGGGCCCTGTCGGGCCCTGTCGGGCTCTGTCGGGCTCTGTCGGGCTCTGTCGGGCTCTACTGGGCCCTGTCGGGCTCTGTCGGGCTCTGTCGGGCTCTGTCGGGCCCTGTCGGGCTCTGTCGGGCTCTACTGGGCCCTGTCGGGCTCTGTCGGGCTCTGTCGGGCCCTGTCGGGCTCTGTCGGGCTCTGTCGGGCCCTGTCGGGCTCTGTCGGGCTCTGTCGGGCTCTGTCGGGCTCTACTGGGCTCTGTCGGGCTCTGTCAGGCTCTGTCGGGCTCTGTCGGGCTCTACTGGGCCCTGTCGGGCTCTGTCGGGCCCTGTCGGGCCCTGTCGGGCCCTGTCGGGCTCTGTCGGGCTCTGTCGGGCTCTACTGGGCTCTGTCGGGCCCTGTCGGGCCCTATCGGGCTCTGTCGGGCTCTGTCGGGCCCTGTCGGGCTCTACTGGGACCTGTCGGGCGCTGTCGGGCTCTGTCGGGCTCTGTCGGGCTCTGTCGGGCCCTGTCGGGCTCTGTCGGGCTCTGTCGGGCTCTGTCGGGCTCTACTGGGCCCTGTCGGGTTCTGTCGGGCTCTGTCGGGCTCTGTCGGGCTCTACTAGGCCCTGTCGGGCCCTGTCGGGATCTGTCGGGCTCTGTCGGGCTCTCTCGGGCCCTGTCGGGCTCTGTCGGGCCCTGTCGGGTTCTGTCGGGCTCTCTCGGGCTCTGTCGGGCTCTACTGGGCCCTGTCGGGCTCTGTCGGGCTCTCTCGGGCTCTGTCGGGCCCTGTCGGGCTCTGTCGGGCTCTGTCGGGCTCTGTCGGGCTCTACTGGGCCCTGTCGGACTCTGTCGGGCTCTGTCGGGCTCTGTCGGGCTCTGACGGGTTCTGTCGGGCTCTGTCGGGCTCTGTCGGGCTCTACTGGGCCCTGTCGGGCTCTGTTGGGCTCTGTCGGGCTCTGTCGGGCTCTACTGGGCCCTGTCGGGCCCTGTCGGGCTCTGTCGGGCTCTGTCGGGCTCTGTCGGGCTCTGTCGGGCTCTACTGGGCTCTGTCGGGCCCTGTCGGGCCCTGTCGGGCTCTGTCGGGCCCTGTCGGGCTCTGTCGGGCCCTGTCGGGCCCTGTCGGGCCCTGTCGGGCTCTGTCGGGCTCTGTCGGGCCCTGTCGGGCTCTGTCGGGCTCTGTCGGGCCCTGTCGGGCTCTGTCGGGCCCTGTCGGGCTCTACTGGGCTCTGTCGGGCCCTGTCGGGCCCTGTCGGGCTCTGTCAGGCTCTGTCGGGCCCTGTCGGGCTCTGTCGGGCTCTGTCGGGCTCTGTCGGGCTCTACTGGGCCCTGTCGGGCCCTGTCGGGCTCTGTCGGGCTCTGTCGGGCTCTGTCGGGCTCAACTGGTCTCTGTCGGGCTCTGTCGGGTTCTGTCGGGCTCTGTCGGCTCTGTCGGACTCTGTCGGGCTCTACTGGGCTCTACTGGGCTCTGTCGGGCTCTGTCGGGATCTACTGGGCCCTGTCGGGCTCTGTCGGGCCCTGTCGGGCCCTGTCGGGCTCTGTCGGGCTCTGTCGGGCTCTGTCGGGTTCTGTCGGGCTCTGTCGGGCTCTTTCGGGCTCTTCTGGGCCCGGTCGGGCCCTGTCGGGCTCTGTCGGGCTCTGTCGGGCTCTGTCGGGCTCTACTGGGCCCTGTCGGGCCCTGTCGGGCCCTGTCGGGCTCTGTCGGGTTCTGTCGGGCTCTGTCGGGCTCTGTCGGGCTCTGTCGGGCTCTACTGGGCCCTGTCGGGCCCTGTCGGGCCCTGTCGGGCTCTGTCGGGCCCTGTCGGGCTCTGTCGGGCTCTGTCGGGCTCTGTCGGGCTCTACTGGGCTCTGTCGGGCTCTGTCGGGCTCTGTCGGGCCCTGTCGGGCTCTGTCGGGCTCTGTCGGGCCCTGTCGGGCTCTGTCGGGCTCTGTCGGGCTCTACTGGGCTCTGTCGGGCTCTGTCGGGCTCTACTGGGCCCTGTCGGGCTCTGTCGGGCCCTGTCGGGCTCTGTCGGGCCCTGTCGGGCTCTGTCGGGCTCTGTCGGGCTCTGTCGGGCTCTGTCGGGCTCTACTGGGCTCTGTCGGGTTCTACTGGGCTCTACTGGGCCCTGTCGGGCTCTGTCGGGCTCTGTCGGGCTCTGTCGGGCACTGTCGGGCCCTGTCGGGCTCTGTCCGGCTCTGTCGGGCCCTGTCGGGCTCTGTCGGGCTCTGTCGGGCCCTGTCGGGCTCTGTCGGGCTCTGTCGGGCTCTACTGGGCTCTGTCGGTCTCTGTCGGGCTCTACTGGGCCCGGTCGGGCTCTGTCGGGCCCTGTCGGGCTCTGTCGGGCCCTGTCGGGCCCTGTCGGGCTCTGTCGGGCTCTGTCGGGCCCTGTCGGGCTCTACTGGGCTCTACTGGGCTCTGTCGGGCTCTGTCGGGCTCTACTGGGCCCTGTCGGGCCCTGTCGGGCTCTGTCGGGCTCTGTCGGGCCCTGTCGGGCTCTGTCGGGCTCTGTCGGGCCCTGTCGGGCTCTGTCGGGCTCTGTCGGGCTCTGTCGGGCTCTACTGGGCTCTACTGGGCCCTGTCGGGCTCTGTCGGGCTCTACTGGGCCCTGTCGGGCCCTGTCGGGCCCTGTCGGGCTCTGTCGGACTCTACTGGGCTCTGTCGGGCTCTGTCGGGCTCTGTCGGGCTCTACTGGGCTCTGTCGGGCTCTGTCGGGCTCTGTCGGGCTCTACTGGGCTCTGTCGGGCCCTGTCGGGCTCTGTCGGGCTCTGTCGGGCCCTGTCGGGCTCTGTCGGGCTCTGTCGGGCCCTGTCGGGATCTGTCGGGCTCTGTCGGGCTCTGTCGGGCTCTACTGGGCTCTGTCGGGCTCTGTCAGGCTCTGTCGGGCTCTGTCGGGCTCTACTGGGCCCTGTCGGGCTCTGTCGGGCTCTGTCGGGCTCTGTCGGGCTCTGTCAGGCCCTGTCGGGCCCTGTCGGGCCCTGTCGGGCCCTGTCGGGCTCTGTCGGGCTCTGTCGGGCTCTACTGGGCCCTGTCGGGCTCTGTCGGGCTCTGTCGGGCCCTGTCGGGCTCTGTCGGGCTCTACTGGGCCCTGTCGGGCGCTGTCGGGCTCTGTCGGGCTCTGTCGGGCTCTGTCGGGCCCTGTCGGGCTCTGTCGGGCTCTGTCGGGCTCTGTCGGGCTCTACTGGGCCCTGTCGGGTTCTGTCGGGCTCTGTCGGGCTCTGTCGGGCTCTACTAGGCCCTGTCGGGCTCTGTCGGGCTCTGTCGGGCCCTGTCGGGCTCTGTCGGGCTCTGTCGGGCTCTGTCGGGCTCTACTGGGCCCTGTCGGACTCTGTCGGGCTCTGTCGGGCTCTGTCGGGCTCTACTGGGACCTGTCGGGCGCTGTCGGGCTCTGTCGGGCTCTACTGGGCCCTGTCGGGCTCTGTCGGGCTCTGTCGGGCTCTGTCGGGCTCTGTCGGGCTCTACTGGGCCCTGTCGGGCCCTGTCGGGCTCTGTCGGGCCCTGTCGGGCCCTGTCGGGCCCTGTCGGGCTCTGTCGGGCTCTGTCGGGCTCTGTCGGGCCCTGTCGGGCTCTGTCGGGCCCTGTCGGGCCCTGTCGGGCTCTGTCGGGCTCTGTCGGGACCTGTCGGGCTCTGTCGGGCTCTGTCGGGCTCTGTCGGGCTCTACTGGGCCCTGTCGAGCTCTGTCGGGCTCTGTCGGGCTCTGTCGGGCCCTGTCGGGCTCTGTCGGGCTCTACTGGGCCCTGTCGGGCTCTGTCGGGCTCTGTCGGTCCCTGTCGGGCTCTGTCGGGCTCTGTCGGGCTCTGTCGGGCTCTGTCGGGCTCTGTCGGGCTCTACTGGGCTCTGTCGGGCTCTGTCAGGCTCTGTCGGGCTCTGTCGGGCTCTACTGGGCCCTGTCGGGCTCTGTCGGGCCCTGTCGGGCCCTGTCGGGCCCTGTCGGGCTCTGTCAGGCTCTGTCGGGCTCTGTCGGGCTCTACTGGGCTCTGTCGGGCCCTGTCGGGCCCTATCGGGCTCTGTCGGGCTCTGTCGGGCCCTGTCGGGCTCTACTGGGCCCTGTCGGGCGCTGTCGGGCTCTGTCGGGCTCTGTCGGGCTCTGTCGGGCCCTGTCGGGCTCTGTCGGGCTCTGTCGGGCTCTGTCGGGCTCTACTGGGCCCTGTCGGGTTCTGTCGGGCTCTGTCGGGCTCTGTCGGGCTCTACTAGGCCCTGTCGGGCCCTGTCGGGATCTGTCGGGCTCTGTCGGGCTCTCTCGGGCCCTGTCGGGCTCTGTCGGGCCCTGTCGGGTTCTGTCGGGCTCTCTCGGGCTCTGTCGGGCTCTACTGGGCCCTGTCGGGCTCTGTCGGGCTCTCTCGGGCTCTGTCGGGCCCTGTCGGGCTCTGTCGGGCTCTGTCGGGCTCTGTCGGGCTCTACTGGGCCCTGTCGGACTCTGTCGGGCTCTGTCGGGCTCTGTCGGGCTCTGACGGGTTCTGTCGGGCTCTACTGGGCCCTCTCGGGCTCTGTCGGGCTCTGTCGGGCTCTGTCGGGCTCTGTCAGGCTCTGTCGGGCCCTGTCGGGCCCTGTCGGGCCCTGTCGGGCCCTGATCGGGCTCTGTCGGGCTCTGTCGGGCTCTGTCGGGCTCTACTGGGCCCTGTCGGGCTCTGTCGGGCTCTGTCGGGCCCTGTCGGGCTCTGTCGGGCTCTACTGGGCCCTGTTGGGCGCTGTCGGGCTCTGTCGGGCTCTGTCGGGCTCTGTCGGGCCCTGTCGGGCTCTGTCGGGCTCTGTCGGGCTCTGTCGGGCTCTACTGGGCCCTGTCGGGTTCTGTCGGGCTCTGTCGGGCTCTGTCGGGCTCTACTAGGCCCTGTCGGGCTCTGTCGGGCTCTGTCCGGCCCTGTCGGGCTCTGTCGGGCTCTCTCGGGCTCTGTCGGGCTCTACTGGGCCCTGTCGGGCTCTGTCGGGCTCTGTCGGGCTCTGTCGGGCCCTGTCGGGCTCTGTCGGGCTCTGTCGGGCTCTGTCGGGCTCTACTGGGCCCTGTCGGACTCTGTCGGGCTCTGTCGGGCTCTGTCGGGCTCTGACGGGTTCTGTCGGGCTCTGTCGGGCTCTGTCGGGCTCTACTGGGCCCTGTCGGGCTCTGTCGGGCTCTGTCGGGCTCTGTCGGGCTCTGTCGGGCTCTACTGGGCCCTGTCGGGCCCTGTCGGGCCCTGTCGGGCTCTGTCGGGCTCTGTCGGGCCCTGTCGGGCTCTGTCGGGCTCTGTCGGGCCCTGTCGGGCCCTGTCGGGCTCTGTCGGGCTCTGTCGGGCTCTGTCGGGCTCTACTGGGCCCTGTCGGGCTCTGTCGGGCTCTGTCGGGCTCTGTCGGGCCCTGTCGGGCTCTGTCGGGCTCTACTGGGCCCTGTCGGGCTCTGTCGGGCTCTGTCGGGCCCTGTCGGGCTCTGTCGGGCTCTGTCGGGCCCTGTCGGGCTCTGTCGGGCTCTGTCGGGCTCTGTCGGGCTCTGTCGGGCTCTACTGGGCTCTGTCGGGCTCTGTCAGGCTCTGTCGGGCTCTGTCGGGCTCTACTGGGCCCTGTCGGGCTCTGTCGGGCCCTGTCGGGCCCTGTCGGGCCCTGTCGGGCTCTGTCGGGCTCTGTCGGGCTCTACTGGGCTCTGTCGGGCCCTGTCGGGCCCTATCGGGCTCTGTCGGGCTCTGTCGGGCCCTGTCGGGCTCTACTGGGACCTGTCGGGCGCTGTCGGGCTCTGTCGGGCTCTGTCGGGCTCTGTCGGGCCCTGTCGGGCTCTGTCGGGCTCTGTCGGGCTCTGTCGGGCTCTACTGGGCCCTGTCGGGTTCTGTCGGGCTCTGTCGGGCTCTGTCGGGCTCTACTAGGCCCTGTCGGGCCCTGTCGGGATCTGTCGGGCTCTGTCGGGCTCTCTCGGGCCCTGTCGGGCTCTGTCGGGCCCTGTCGGGTTCTGTCGGGCTCTCTCGGGATCTGTCGGGCTCTACTGGGCCCTGTCGGGCTCTGTCGGGCTCTCTCGGGCTCTGTCGGGCCCTGTCGGGCTCTGTCGGGCTCTGTCGGGCTCTGTCGGGCTCTACTGGGCCCTGTCGGACTCTGTCGGGCTCTGTCGGGCTCTGTCGGGCTCTGACGGGTTCTGTCGGGCTCTGTCGGGCTCTGTCGGGCTCTACTGGGCCCTGTCGGGCTCTGTTGGGCTCTGTCGGGCTCTGTCGGGCTCTACTGGGCCCTGTCGGGCCCTGTCGGGCTCTGTCGGGCTCTGTCGGGCTCTGTCGGGCTCTGTCGGGCTCTACTGGGCTCTGTCGGGCCCTGTCGGGCCCTGTCGGGCTCTGTCGGGCCCTGTCGGGCTCTGTCGGGCTCTGTCGGGCTCTGTCGGGCCCTGTCGGGCTCTGTCGGGCTCTGTCGGGCCCTGTCGGGCTCTGTCGGGCCCTGTCGGGCTCTACTGGGCTCTGTCGGGCCCTGTCGGGCTCTGTCGGGCTCTGTCGGGCCCTGTCGGGCTCTGTCGGGCCCTGTCGGGCCCTGTCGGGCTCTGTCAGGCTCTGTCGGGCCCTGTCGCGCTCTGTCGGGCTCTGTCGGGCTCTGTCGGGCTCTACTGGGCCCTGTCGGGCCCTGTCGGGCTCTGTCGGGCTCTGTCGGGCTCTGTCGGGCTCAACTGGTCTCTGTCGGGCTCTGTCGGGTTCTGTCGGGCTCTGTCGGGCTCTGTCGGACTCTGTCGGGCTCTACTGGGCTCTACTGGGCTCTGTCGGGCTCTGTCGGGATCTACTGGGCCCTGTCGGGCTCTGTCGGGCTCTGTCGGGCCCTGTCGGGCTCTGTCGGGCTCTGTCGGGCTCTGTCGGGTTCTGTCGGGCTCTGTCGGGCTCTTTCGGGCTCTTCTGGGCCCGGTCGGGCCCTGTCGGGCTCTGTCGGGCTCTGTCGGGCTCTGTCGGGCTCTACTGGGCCCTGTCGGGCCCTGTCGGGCCCTGTCGGGCTCTGTCGGGCCCTGTCGGGCTCTGTCGGGCTCTGTCGGGCTCTGTCGGGCTCTACTGGGCTCTGTCGGGCTCTGTCGGGCTCTGTCGGGCCCTGTCGGGCTCTGTCGGGCTCTGTCGGGCCCTGTCGGGCTCTGTCGGGCTCTGTCGGGCTCTACTGGGCTCTGTCGGGCTCTGTCGGGCTCTACTGGGCCCTGTCGGGCTCTGTCGGGCCCTGTCGGGCTCTGTCGGGCCCTGTCGGGCTCTGTCGGGCTCTGTCGGGCTCTGTCGGGCTCTGTCGGGCTCTACTGGGCTCTGTCGGGTTCTACTGGGCTCTACTGGGCCCTGTCGGGCTCTGTCGGGCTCTGTCGGGCTCTGTCGGGCACTGTCGGGCCCTGTCGGGCTCTGTCCGGCTCTGTCGGGCCCTGTCGGGCTCTGTCGGGCTCTGTCGGGCCCTGTCGGGCTCTGTCGGGCTCTGTCGGGCTCTACTGGGCTCTGTCGGTCTCTGTCGGGCTCTACTGGGCCCGGTCGGGCTCTGTCGGGCCCTGTCGGGCTCTGTCGGGCCCTGTCGGGCCCTGTCGGGCTCTGTCGGGCTCTGTCGGGCCCTGTCGGGCTCTACTGGGCTCTACTGGGCTCTGTCGGGCTCTGTCGGGCTCTACTGGGCCCTGTCGGGCCCTGTCGGGCTCTGTCGGGCTCTGTCGGGCCCTGTCGGGCTCTGTCGGGCTCTGTCGGGCTCTGTCGGGCTCTACTGGGCTCTACTGGGCCCTGTCGGGCTCTGTCGGGCTCTACTGGGCCCTGTCGGGCCCTGTCGGGCCCTGTCGGGCTCTGTCGGACTCTACTGGGCTCTGTCGGGCTCTGTCGGGCTCTGTCGGGCTCTACTGGGCTCTGTCGGGCTCTGTCGGGCTCTGTCGGGCTCTACTGGGCTCTGTCGGGCCCTGTCGGGCTCTGTCGGGCTCTGTCGGGCCCTGTCGGGCTCTGTCGGGCTCTGTCGGGCCCTGTCGGGATCTGTCGGGCTCTGTCGGGCTCTGTCGGGCTCTACTGGGCTCTGTCGGGCTCTGTCAGGCTCTGTCGGGCTCTGTCGGGCTCTACTGGGCCCTGTCGGGCTCTGTCGGGCTCTGTCGGGCTCTGTCGGGCTCTGTCAGGCCCTGTCGGGCCCTGTCGGGCCCTGTCGGGCCCTGTCGGGCTCTGTCGGGCTCTGTCGGGCTCTACTGGGCCCTGTCGGGCTCTGTCGGGCTCTGTCGGGCCCTGTCGGGCTCTGTCGGGCTCTACTGGGCCCTGTCGGGCGCTGTCGGGCTCTGTCGGGCTCTGTCGGGCTCTGTCGGGCCCTGTCGGGCTCTGTCGGGCTCTGTCGGGCTCTGTCGGGCTCTACTGGGCCCTGTCGGGTTCTGTCGGGCTCTGTCGGGCTCTGTCGGGCTCTACTAGGCCCTGTCGGGCTCTGTCGGGCTCTGTCGGGCCCTGTCGGGCTCTGTCGGGCTCTCTCGGGCTCTGTCGGGCTCTACTGGGCCCTGTCAGGCTCTGTCGGGCTCTGTCGGGCCCTGTCGGGCTCTGTCGGGCTCTGTCGGGCTCTGTCGGGCTCTACTGGGCCCTGTCGGACTCTGTCGGGCTCTGTCGGGCTCTGTCGGGCTCTGACGGGTTCTGTCGGGCTCTGTCGGGCTCTGTCGGGCTCTACTGGGCCCTGTCGGGCTCTGTCGGGCTCTGTCCGGCTCTGTCGGGCTCTGTCGGGCTCTACTGGGCCCTGTCGGGCCCTGTCGGGCTCTGTCGGGCCCTGTCGGGCCCTGTCGGGCCCTGTCGGGCTCTGTCGGGCTCTGTCGGGCTCTGTCGGGCCCTGTCGGGCTCTGTCGGGCCCTGTCGGGCCCTGTCGGGACCTGTCGGGCTCTGTCGGGCTCTGTCGGGCTCTGTCGGGCTCTACTGGGCCCTGTCGAGCTCTGTCGGGCTCTGTCGGGCTCTGTCGGGCCCTGTCGGGCTCTGTCGGGCTCTACTGGGCCCTGTCGGGCTCTGTCGGGCTCTGTCGGGCCCTGTCGGGCTCTGTCGGGCTCTGTCGGGCTCTGTCGGGCTCTGTCGGGCTCTGTCGGGCTCTACTGGGCTCTGTCGGGCTCTGTCAGGCTCTGTCGGGCTCTGTCGGGCTCTACTGGGCCCTGTCGGGCTCTGTCGGGCCCTGTCGGGCCCTGTCGGGCCCTGTCGGGCTCTGTCGGGCTCTGTCGGGCTCTGTCGGGCTCTACTGGGCTCTGTCGGGCCCTGTCGGGCCCTATCGGGCTCTGTCGGGCTCTGTCGGGCCCTGTCGGGCTCTACTGGGCCCTGTCGGGCGCTGTCGGGCTCTGTCGGGCTCTGTCGGGCTCTGTCGGGCCCTGTCGGGCTCTGTCGGGCTCTGTCGGGCTCTGTCGGGCTCTACTGGGCCCTGTCGGGTTCTGTCGGGCTCTGTCGGGCTCTGTCGGGCTCTACTAGGCCCTGTCGGGCCCTGTCGGGATCTGTCGGGCTCTGTCGGGCTCTCTCGGGCCCTGTCGGGCTCTGTCGGGCCCTGTCGGGTTCTGTCGGGCTCTCTCGGGCTCTGTCGGGCTCTACTGGGCCCTGTCGGGCTCTGTCGGGCTCTCTCGGGCTCTGTCGGGCCCTGTCGGGCTCTGTCGGGCTCTGTCGGGCTCTGTCGGGCTCTACTGGGCCCTGTCGGACTCTGTCGGGCTCTGTCGGGCTCTGTCGGGCTCTGACGGGTTCTGTCGGGCTCTGTCGGGCTCTGTCGGGCTCTACTGGGCCCTGTCGGGCTCTGTTGGGCTCTGTCGGGCTCTGTCGGGCTCTACTGGGCCCTGTCGGGCCCTGTCGGGCTCTGTCGGGCTCTGTCGGGCTCTGTCGGGCTCTGTCGGGCTCTACTGGGCTCTGTCGGGCCCTGTCGGGCCCTGTCGGGCTCTGTCGGGCTCTGTCGGGCTCTGTCGGGCCCTGTCGGGCCCTGTCGGGCCCTGTCGGGCTCTGTCGGGCTCTGTCGGGCCCTGTCGGGCTCTGTCGGGCTCTGTCGGGCCCTGTCGGGCTCTGTCGGGCTCTGTCGGGCCCTGTCGGGCTCTGTCGGGCCCTGTCGGGCTCTACTGGGCTCTGTCGGGCCCTGTCGGGCCCTGTCGGGCTCTGTCAGGCTCTGTCGGGCCCTGTCGGGCTCTGTCGGGCTCTGTCGGGCTCTGTCGGGCTCTACTGGGCCCTGTCGGGCCCTGTCGGGCTCTGTCGGGCTCTGTCGGGCTCTGTCGGGCTCAACTGGTCTCTGTCGGGCTCTGTCGGGTTCTGTCGGGCTCTGTCGGGCTCTGTCGGACTCTGTCGGGCTCTACTGGGCTCTACTGGGCTCTGTCGGGCTCTGTCGGGATCTACTGGGCCCTGTCGGGCTCTGTCGGGCTCTGTCGGGCCCTATCGGGCTCTGTCGGGCTCTGTCGGGCTCTGTCGGGCTCTGTCGGGTTCTGTCGGGCTCTGTCGGGCTCTTTCGGGCTCTTCTGGGCCCTGTCGGGCCCTGTCGGGCTCTGTCGGGCTCTGTCGGGCTCTGTCGGGCTCTACTGGGCCCTGTCGGGCCCTGTCGGGCCCTGTCGGGCTCTGTCGGGTTCTGTCGGGCTCTGTCGGGCTCTGTCGGGCTCTGTCGGGCTCTGTCGGGCTCTACTGGGCCCTGTCGGGCCCTGTCGGGCCCTGTCGGGCTCTGTCGGGCCCTGTCGGGCTCTGTCGGGCTCTGTCGGGCTCTGTCGGGCTCTACTGGGCTCTGTCGGGCTCTGTCGGGCTCTGTCGGGCCCTGTCGGGCTCTGTCGGGCTCTGTCGGGCCCTGTCGGGCTCTGTCGGGCTCTGTCGGGCTCTACTGGGCTCTGTCGGGCTCTGTCGGGCTCTACTGGGCCCTGTCGGGCTCTGTCGGGCCCTGTCGGGCTCTGTCGGGCTCTGTCGGGCCCTGTCGGGCTCTGTCGGGCTCTGTCGGGCTCTGTCGGGCTCTACTGGGCTCTGTCGGGTTCTACTGGGCTCTACTGGGCCCTGTCGGGCTCTGTCGGGCTCTGTCGGGCTCTGTCGGGCACTGTCGGGCCCTGTCGGGCTCTGTCCGGCTCTGTCGGGCCCTGTCGGGCTCTGTCGGGCTCTGTCGGACTCTGTCGGGCTCTACTGGGCCCGACAGGGCTCTGTCGGGCTCTGTCGGGCTCTGTCGGGCCCTGTCAGGCTCTGTCGGGCTCTGTCGGGCCCTGTCGGGCTCTGTCGGGCTCTACTGGGCCCTGTCGGGCCCTGTCGGGCTCTGTCGGGCTCTGTCGGGCCCTGTCGGGCTCTGTCGGGCTCTGTCGGGCTGTGTCGGGCTCTGTCGGGCTCTGTCGGGCTCTGTCGGGCTCTGTCGGGCTCTACTGGGCCCTGTCGGGCCCTGTCGGGCTCTGTCGGGCTCTGTCGGGCTCTGTCGGGCTCTACTGGGCTCTACTGGGCTCTGTCGGGCTCTGTCGGGCTCTGTCGGGCTCTATCGGGCCCTGTCGGGCCCTGTCGGGCTCTGTCGGGCTCTGTCGTGCCCTGTCGGGCCCTGTCGGGCCCTGTCGGGCTCTGTCGGGCTCTGTCGGGCTCTGTCGGGCTCTACTGGGCTCTACTGGGCCCTGTCGGGCTCTGTCGGGCTCTACTGGGCCCTGTCGGGCCCTGTCGGGCACTGTCGGGCTCTGTCGGACTCTACTGGGCTCTGTCGGGCTCTGTCGGGCTCTGTCGGGCTCTACTGGGCTCTGTCGGGCTCTGTCGGGCTCTGTCGGGCTCTACTGGGCTCTGTCGGGCCCTGTCGGGCTCTGTCGGGCTCTGTCGGGCCCTGTCGGGCTCTGTCGGGCTCTGTCGGGCCCTGTCGGGATCTGTCGGGCTCTGTCGGGCTCTGTCGGGCTCTACTGGGCTCTGTCGGGCTCTGTCAGGCTCTGTCGGGCTCTGTCGGGCTCTACTGGGCCCTGTCGGGCTCTGTCGGGCTCTGTCGGGCTCTGTCGGGCTCTGTCAGGCTCTGTCGGGCCCTGTCGGGCCCTGTCGGGCCCTGTCGGGCTCTGTCGGGCTCTGTCGGGCTCTGTCGGGCTCTACTGGGCCCTGTCGGGCTCTGTCGGGCTCTGTCGGGCCCTGTCGGGCTCTGTCGGGCTCTACTGGGCCCTGTCGGGCGCTGTCGGGCTCTGTCGGGCTCTGTCGGGCTCTGTCGGGCCCTGTCGGGCTCTGTCGGGCTCTGTCGGGCTCTGTCGGGCTCTACTGGGCCCTGTCGGGTTCTGTCGGGCTCTGTCGGGCTCTGTCGGGCTCTACTAGGCCCTGTCGGGCTCTGTCGGGCTCTGTCGGGCCCTGTCGGGCTCTGTCGGGCTCTCTCGGGCTCTGTCGGGCTCTACTGGGCCCTGTCGGGCTCTGTCGGGCTCTGTCGGGCTCTGTCGGGCCCTGTCGGGCTCTGTCGGGCTCTGTCGGGCTCTGTCGGGCTCTACTGGGCCCTGTCGGACTCTGTCGGGCTCTGTCGGGCTCTGTCGGGCTCTGACGGGTTCTGTCGGGCTCTGTCGGGCTCTGTCGGGCTCTACTGGGCCCTGTCGGGCTCTGTCGGGCTCTGTCGGGCTCTGTCGGGCTCTGTCGGGCTCTACTGGGCCCTGTCGGGCCCTGTCGGGCCCTGTCGGGCTCTGTCGGGCCCTGTCGGGCCCTGTCGGGCCCTGTCGGGCTCTGTCGGGCTCTGTCGGGCTCTGTCGGGCCCTGTCGGGCTCTGTCGGACTCTGTCGGGCCCTGTCGGGCCCTGTCGGGCTCTGTCGGGCTCTGTCGGGCTCTGTCGGGCTCTACTGGGCCCTGTCGGGCTCTGTCGGGCTCTGTCGGGCTCTGTCGGGCCCTGTCGGGCTCTGTCGGGCTCTACTGGGCCCTGTCGGGCTCTGTCGGGCTCTGTCGGGCCCTGTCGGGCTCTGTCGGGCTCTGTCGGGCCCTGTCGGGCTCTGTCGGGCTCTGTTGGGCTCTGTCGGGCTCTACTGGGCTCTGTCGGGCTCTGTCAGGCTCTGTCGGGCTCTGTCGGGCTCTACTGGGCCCTGTCGGGCTCTGTCGGGCCCTGTCGGGCCCTGTCGGGCCCTGTCGGGCTCTGTCGGGCTCTGTCGGGCTCTGTCGGGCTCTACTGGGCTCTGTCGGGCCCTGTCGGGCCCTATCGGGCTCTGTCGGGCTCTGTCGGGCCCTGTCGGGCTCTACTGGGCCCTGTCGGGCGCTGTCGGGCTCTGTCGGGCTCTGTCGGGCTCTGTCGGGCCCTGTCGGGCTCTGTCGGGCTCTGTCGGGCTCTGTCGGGCTCTACTGGGCCCTGTCGGGTTCTGTCGGGCTCTGTCGGGCTCTGTCGGGCTCTACTAGGCCCTGTCGGGCCCTGTCGGGATCTGTCGGGCTCTGTCGGGCTCTCTCGGGCCCTGTCGGGCTCTGTCGGGCCCTGTCGGGTTCTGTCGGGCTCTCTCGGGCTCTGTCGGGCTCTACTGGGCCCTGTTGGGCTCTGTCGGGCTCTCTCGGGCTCTGTCGGGCCCTGTCGGGCTCTGTCGGGCTCTGTCGGGCTCTGTCGGGCTCTACTGGGCTCTGTCGGGCTCTGTCGGGCTCTGTCGGGCCCTGTCGGGCTCTGTCGGGCTCTGTCGGGCTCTGTCGGGCTCTGTCGGGCTCTACTGGGCCCTGTCGGGCTCTGTCGGGCCCTGTCGGGCTCTGTCGGGCCCTGTCGGGCTCTGTCGGGCTCTGTCGGGCTCTGTCGGGCTCTGTCGGGCTCTACTGGGCTCTGTCGGGTTCTACTGGGCTCTACTGGGCCCTGTCGGGCTCTGTCGGGCTCTGTCGGGCTCTGTCGGGCACTGTCGGGCCCTGTCGGGCTCTGTCCGGCTCTGTCGGGCCCTGTCGGGCTCTGTCGGGCTCTGTCGGGCCCTGTCGGGCTCTGTCGGGCTCTGTCGGGCTCTACTGGGCTCTGTCGGTCTCTGTCGGGCTCTACTGGGCCCGGTCGGGCTCTGTCGGGCCCTGTCGGGCTCTGTCGGGCCCTGTCGGGCCCTGTCGGGCTCTGTCGGGCTCTGTCGGGCTCTGTCGGGCCCTGTCGGGCTCTACTGGGCTCTACTGGGCTCTGTCGGGCTCTGTCGGGCTCTACTGGGCCCTGTCGGGCCCTGTCGGGCTCTGTCGGGCTCTGTCGGGCCCTGTCGGGCTCTGTCGGGCTCTGTCGGGCCCTGTCGGGCTCTGTCGGGCTCTGTCGGGCTCTGTCGGGCTCTACTGGGCTCTACTGGGCCCTGTCGGGCTCTGTCGGGCTCTACTGGGCCCTGTCGGGCCCTGTCGGGCCCTGTCGGGCTCTGTCGGACTCTACTGGGCTCTGTCGGGCTCTGTCGGGCTCTGTCGGGCTCTACTGGGCTCTGTCGGGCTCTGTCGGGCTCTGTCGGGCTCTACTGGGCTCTGTCGGGCCCTGTCGGGCTCTGTCGGGCTCTGTCGGGCCCTGTCGGGCTCTGTCGGGCTCTGTCGGGCCCTGTCGGGATCTGTCGGGCTCTGTCGGGCTCTGTCGGGCTCTACTGGGCTCTGTCGGGCTCTGTCAGGCTCTGTCGGGCTCTGTCGGGCTCTACTGGGCCCTGTCGGGCTCTGTCGGGCTCTGTCGGGCTCTGTCGGGCTCTGTCAGGCTCTGTCGGGCCCTGTCGGGCCCTGTCGGGCCCTGTCGGGATCTGTCGGGCTCTGTCGGGCTCTCTCGGGCCCTGTCGGGCTCTGTCGGGCCCTGTCGGGTTCTGTCGGGCTCTCTCGAACTCTGTCGGGCTCTACTGGGCCCTGTTGGGCTCTGTCGGGCTCTCTCGGGCTCTGTCGGGCCCTGTCGGGCTCTGTCGGGCTCTGTCGGGCTCTGTCGGGCTCTACTGGGCTCTGTCGGGCTCTGTCGGGCTCTGTCGGGCCCTGTCGGGCTCTGTCGGGCTCTGTCGGGCTCTGTCGGGCTCTGTCGGGCTCTACTGGGCCCTGTCGGGCTCTGTCGGGCCCTGTCGGGCTCTGTCGGGCCCTGTCGGGCTCTGTCGGGCTCTGTCGGGCTCTGTCGGGCTCTGTCGGGCTCTACTGGGCTCTGTCGGGTTCTACTGGGCTCTACTGGGCCCTGTCGGGCTCTGTCGGGCTCTGTCGGGCTCTGTCGGGCACTGTCGGGCCCTGTCGGGCTCTGTCCGGCTCTGTCGGGCCCTGTCGGGCTCTGTCGGGCTCTGTCGGGCCCTGTCGGGCTCTGTCGGGCTCTGTCGGGCTCTACTGGGCTCTGTCGGTCTCTGTCGGGCTCTACTGGGCCCGGTCGGGCTCTGTCGGGCCCTGTCGGGCTCTGTCGGGCCCTGTCGGGCCCTGTCGGGCTCTGTCGGGCTCTGTCGGGCTCTGTCGGGCCCTGTCGGGCTCTACTGGGCTCTACTGGGCTCTGTCGGGCTCTGTCGGGCTCTACTGGGCCCTGTCGGGCCCTGTCGGGCTCTGTCGGGCTCTGTCGGGCCCTGTCGGGCTCTGTCGGGCTCTGTCGGGCCCTGTCGGGCTCTGTCGGGCTCTGTCGGGCTCTGTCGGGCTCTACTGGGCTCTACTGGGCCCTGTCGGGCTCTGTCGGGCTCTACTGGGCCCTGTCGGGCCCTGTCGGGCCCTGTCGGGCTCTGTCGGACTCTACTGGGCTCTGTCGGGCTCTGTCGGGCTCTGTCGGGCTCTACTGGGCTCTGTCGGGCTCTGTCGGGCTCTGTCGGGCTCTACTGGGCTCTGTCGGGCCCTGTCGGGCTCTGTCGGGCTCTGTCGGGCCCTGTCGGGCTCTGTCGGGCTCTGTCGGGCTCTGTCGGGATCTGTCGGGCTCTGTCGGGCTCTGTCGGGCTCTACTGGGCTCTGTCGGGCTCTGTCAGGCTCTGTCGGGCTCTGTCGGGCTCTACTGGGCCCTGTCGGGCTCTGTCGGGCTCTGTCGGGCTCTGTCGGGCTCTGTCAGGCTCTGTCGGGCCCTGTCGGGCCCTGTCGGGCTCTGTCGGGCTCTGTCGGGCTCTGTCGGGCTCTACTGGGCCCTGTCGGGCTCTGTCGGGCTCTGTCGGGCCCTGTCGGGCTCTGTCGGGCTCTACTGGGCCCTGTCGGGCGCTGTCGGGCTCTGTCGGGCTCTGTCGGGCTCTGTCGGGCCCTGTCGGGCTCTGTCGGGCTCTGTCGGGCTCTGTCGGGCTCTACTGGGCCCTGTCGGGTTCTGTCGGGCTCTGTCGGGCTCTGTCGGGCTCTACTAGGCCCTGTCGGGCTCTGTCGGGCTCTGTCGGGCCCTGTCGAGCTCTGTCGGGCTCTCTCGGGCTCTGTCGGGCTCTACTGGGCCCTGTCGGGCTCTGTCGGGCTCTGTCGGGCTCTGTCGGGCCCTGTCGGGCTCTGTCGGGCTCTGTCGGGCTCTGTCGGGCTCTACTGGGCCCTGTCGGACTCTGTCGGTATCTGTCGGGCTCTGTCGGGCTCTGACGGGTTCTGTCGGGCTCTGTCGGGCTCTGTCGGGCTCTACTGGGCCCTGTCGGGCTCTGTCGGGCTCTGTCGGGCTCTGTCGGGCTCTGTCAGGCTCTACTGGGCCCTGTCGGGCCCTGTCGGGCCCTGTCGGGCTCTGTCGGGCCCTGTCGGGCCCTGTCGGGCCCTGTCGGGCTCTGTCGGGCTCTGTCGGGCTCTGTCGGGCCCTGTCGGGCTCTGTCGGGCTCTGTCGGGCCCTGTCGGGCCGTGTCGGGCTCTGTCGGGCTCTGTCGGGCTCTGTCGGGCTCTACTGGGCCCTGTCGGGCTCTGTCGGGCTCTGTCGGGCTCTGTCGGGCTCTGTCGGGCTCTACTGGGCCCTGTCGGGCCCTGTCGGGCTCTGTCGGGCTCTGTCGGGCTCTGTCGGGCTCAACTGGTCTCTGTCGGGCTCTGTCGGGTTCTGTCGGGCTCTGTCGGGCTCTGTCGGACTCTGTCGGGCTCTACTGGGCTCTACTGGGCTCTGTCGGGCTCTGTCGGGATCTACTGGGCCCTGTCGGGCTCTGTCGGGCTCTGTCGGGCCCTATCGGGCTCTGTCGGGCTCTGTCGGGCTCTGTCGGGCTCTGTCGGGTTCTGTCGGGCTCTGTCGGGCTCTTTCGGGCTCTTCTGGGCCCTGTCGGGCCCTGTCGGGCTCTGTCGGGCTCTGTCGGGCTCTGTCGGGCTCTACTGGGCCCTGTCGGGCCCTGTCGGGCCCTGTCGGGCTCTGTCGGGTTCTGTCGGGCTCTGTCGGGCTCTGTCGGGCTCTGTCGGGCTCTGTCGGGCTCTACTGGGCCCTGTCGGGCCCTGTCGGGCCCTGTCGGGCTCTGTCGGGCCCTGTCGGGCTCTGTCGGGCTCTGTCGGGCTCTGTCGGGCTCTACTGGGCTCTGTCGGGCTCTGTCGGGCTCTGTCGGGCCCTGTCGGGCTCTGTCGGGCTCTGTCGGGCCCTGTCGGGCTCTGTCGGGCTCTGTCGGGCTCTACTGGGCTCTGTCGGGCTCTGTCGGGCTCTACTGGGCCCTGTCGGGCTCTGTCGGGCCCTGTCGGGCTCTGTCGGGCTCTGTCGGGCCCTGTCGGGCTCTGTCGGGCTCTGTCGGGCTCTGTCGGGCTCTACTGGGCTCTGTCGGGTTCTACTGGGCTCTACTGGGCCCTGTCGGGCTCTGTCGGGCTCTGTCGGGCTCTGTCGGGCACTGTCGGGCCCTGTCGGGCTCTGTCCGGCTCTGTCGAGCCCTGTCGGGCTCTGTCGGGCTCTGTCGGACTCTGTCGGGCTCTACTGGGCCCGACAGGGCTCTGTCGGGCTCTGTCGGGCTCTGTCGGGCCCTGTCAGGCTCTGTCGGGCTCTGTCGGGCCCTGTCGGGCTCTGTCGGGCTCTACTGGGCCCTGTCGGGCCCTGTCGGGCTCTGTCGGGCTCTGTCGGGCCCTGTCGGGCTCTGTCGGGCTCTGTCGGGCTGTGTCGGGCTCTGTCGGGCTCTACTGGGCTCTACTGGGCTCTGTCGGGCTCTGTCGGGCTCTGTCGGGCTCTACTGGGCCCTGTCGGGCCCTGTCAGGCTCTGTCGGGCTCTGTCGGGCTCTGTCGGGCTCTGTCGGGCTCTACTGGGCCCTGTCGGGCCCTGTCGGGCTCTGTCGGGCTCTGTCGGGCTCTGTCGGGCTCTACTGGGCTCTACTGGGCTCTGTCGGGCTCTGTCGGGCTCTGTCGGGCTCTATCGGGCCCTGTCGGGCCCTGTCGGGCTCTGTCGGGCTCTGTCGTGCCCTGTCGGGCCCTGTCGGGCCCTGTCGGGCTCTGTCGGGCTCTGTCGGGCTCTGTCGGGCTCTACTGGGCTCTACTGGGCCCTGTCGGGCTCTGTCGGGCTCTACTGGGCCCTGTCGGGCCCTGTCGGGCACTGTCGGGCTCTGTCGGACTCTACTGGGCTCTGTCGGGCTCTGTCGGGCTCTGTCGGGCTCTACTGGGCTCTGTCGGGCTCTGTCGGGCTCTGTCGGGCTCTACTGGGCTCTGTCGGGCCCTGTCGGGCTCTGTCGGGCTCTGTCGGGCCCTGTCGGGCTCTGTCGGGCTCTGTCGGGCCCTGTCGGGATCTGTCGGGCTCTGTCGGGCTCTGTCGGGCTCTACTGGGCTCTGTCGGGCTCTGTCAGGCTCTGTCGGGCTCTGTCGGGCTCTACTGGGCCCTGTCGGGCTCTGTCGGGCTCTGTCGGGCTCTGTCGGGCTCTGTCAGGCTCTGTCGGGCCCTGTCGGGCCCTGTCGGGCCCTGTCGGGCCCTGTCGGGCTCTGTCGGGCTCTGTCGGGCTCTGTCGGGCTCTACTGGGCCCTGTCGGGCTCTGTCGGGCTCTGTCGGGCCCTGTCGGGCTCTGTCGGGCTCTACTGGGCCCTGTCGGGCGCTGTCGGGCTCTGTCGGGCTCTGTCGGGCTCTGTCGGGCCCTGTCGGGCTCTGTCGGGCTCTGTCGGGCTCTGTCGGGCTCTACTGGGCCCTGTCGGGTTCTGTCGGGCTCTGTCGGGCTCTGTCGGGCTCTACTAGGCCCTGTCGGGCTCTGTCGGGCTCTGTCGGGCCCTGTCGGGCTCTGTCGGGCTCTCTCGGGCTCTGTCGGGCTCTACTGGGCCCTGTCGGGCTCTGTCGGGCTCTGTCGGGCTCTGTCGGGCCCTGTCGGGCTCTGTCGGGCTCTGTCGGGCTCTGTCGGGCTCTACTGGGCCCTGTCGGACTCTGTCGGGCTCTGTCGGGCTCTGTCGGGCTCTGACGGGTTCTGTCGGGCTCTGTCGGGCTCTGTCGGGCTCTACTGGGCCCTGTCGGGCTCTGTCGGGCTCTGTCGGGCTCTGTCGGGCTCTGTCGGGCTCTACTGGGCCCAGTCGGGCCCTGTCGGGCTCTGTCGGGCCCTGTCGGGCCCTGTCGGGCCCTGTCGGGCTCTGTCGGGCTCTGTCGGGCTCTGTCGGGCCCTGTCGGGCTCTGTCGGACTCTGTCGGGCCCTGTCGGGCCCTGTCGGGCTCTGTCGGGCTCTGTCGGGCTCTGTCGGGCTCTACTGGGCCCTGTCGGGCTCTGTCGGGCTCTGTCGGGCTCTGTCGGGCCCTGTCGGGCTCTGTCGGGCTCTACTGGGCCCTGTCGGGCTCTGTCGGGCTCTGTCGGGCCCTGTCGGGCTCTGTCGGGCTCTGTCGGGCCCTGTCGGGCTCTGTCGGGCTCTGTTGGGCTCTGTCGGGCTCTACTGGGCTCTGTCGGGCTCTGTCAGGCTCTGTCGGGCTCTGTCGGGCTCTACTGGGCCCTGTCGGGCTCTGTCGGGCCCTGTCGGGCCCTGTCGGGCCCTGTCGGGCTCTGTCGGGCTCTGTCGGGCTCTGTCGGGCTCTACTGGGCTCTGTCGGGCCCTGTCGGGCCCTATCGGGCTCTGTCGGGCTCTGTCGGGCCCTGTCGGGCTCTACTGGGCCCTGTCGGGCGCTGTCGGGCTCTGTCGGGCTCTGTCGGGCTCTGTCGGGCCCTGTCGGGCTCTGTCGGGCTCTGTCGGGCTCTGTCGGGCTCTACTGGGCCCTGTCGGGTTCTGTCGGGCTCTGTCGGGCTCTGTCGGGCTCTACTAGGCCCTGTCGGGCCCTGTCGGGATCTGTCGGGCTCTGTCGGGCTCTCTCGGGCCCTGTCGGGCTCTGTCGGGCCCTGTCGGGTTCTGTCGGGCTCTCTCGGGCTCTGTCGGGCTCTACTGGGCCCTGTTGGGCTCTGTCGGGCTCTCTCGGGCTCTGTCGGGCCCTGTCGGGCTCTGTCGGGCTCTGTCGGGCTCTGTCGGGCTCTACTGGGCTCTGTCGGGCTCTGTCGGGCTCTGTCGGGCCCTGTCGGGCTCTGTCGGGCTCTGTCGGGCTCTGTCGGGCTCTGTCGGGCTCTACTGGGCCCTGTCGGGCTCTGTCGGGCCCTGTCGGGCTCTGTCGGGCCCTGTCGGGCTCTGTTGGGCTCTGTCGGGCTCTGTCGGGCTCTGTCGGGCTCTACTGGGCTCTGTCGGGTTCTACTGGGCTCTACTGGGCCCTGTCGGGCTCTGTCGGGCTCTGTCGGGCTCTGTCGGGCACTGTCGGGCCCTGTCGGGCTCTGTCCGGCTCTGTCGGGCCCTGTCGGGCTCTGTCGGGCTCTGTCGGGCCCTGTCGGGCTCTGTCGGGCTCTGTCGGGCTCTACTGGGCTCTGTCGGTCTCTGTCGGGCTCTACTGGGCCCGGTCGGGCTCTGTCGGGCCCTGTCGGGCTCTGTCGGGCCCTGTCGGGCCCTGTCGGGCTCTGTCGGGCTCTGTCGGGCTCTGTCGGGCCCTGTCGGGCTCTACTGGGCTCTACTGGGCTCTGTCGGGCTCTGTCGGGCTCTACTGGGCCCTGTCGGGCCCTGTCGGGCTCTGTCGGGCTCTGTCGGGCCCTGTCGGGCTCTGTCGGGCTCTGTCGGGCCCTGTCGGGCTCTGTCGGGCTCTGTCGGGCTCTGTCGGGCTCTACTGGGCTCTACTGGGCCCTGTCGGGCTCTGTCGGGCTCTACTGGGCCCTGTCGGGCCCTGTCGGGCCCTGTCGGGCTCTGTCGGACTCTACTGGGCTCTGTCGGGCTCTGTCGGGCTCTGTCGGGCTCTACTGGGCTCTGTCGGGCTCTGTCGGGCTCTGTCGGGCTCTACTGGGCTCTGTCGGGCCCTGTCGGGCTCTGTCGGGCTCTGTCGGGCCCTGTCGGGCTCTGTCGGGCTCTGTCGGGCCCTGTCGGGATCTGTCGGGCTCTGTCGGGCTCTGTCGGGCTCTACTGGGCTCTGTCGGGCTCTGTCAGGCTCTGTCGGGCTCTGTCGGGCTCTACTGGGCCCTGTCGGGCTCTGTCGGGCTCTGTCGGGCTCTGTCAGGCTCTGTCGGGCCCTGTCGGGCCCTGTCGGGCCCTGTCGGGCCCTGTCGGGCTCTGTCGGGCTCTGTCGGGCTCTGTCGGGCTCTACTGGGCCCTGTCGGGCTCTGTCGGGCTCTGTCGGGCCCTGTCGGGCTCTGTCGGGCTCTACTGGGCCCTGTCGGGCGCTGTCGGGCTCTGTCGGGCTCTGTCGGGCTCTGTCGGGCCCTGTCGGGCTCTGTCGGGCTCTGTCGGGCTCTGTCGGGCTCTACTGGGCCCTGTCGGGTTCTGTCGGGCTCTGTCGGGCTCTGTCGGGCTCTACTAGGCCCTGTCGGGCTCTGTCGGGCTCTGTCGGGCCCTGTCGAGCTCTGTCGGGCTCTCTCGGGCTCTGTCGGGCTCTACTGGGCCCTGTCGGGCTCTGTCGGGCTCTGTCGGGCTCTGTCGGGCCCTGTCGGGCTCTGTCGGGCTCTGTCGGGCTCTGTCGGGCTCTACTGGGCCCTGTCGGACTCTGTCGGGCTCTGTCGGGCTCTGTCGGGCTCTGACGGGTTCTGTCGGGCTCTGTCGGGCTCTGTCGGGCTCTACTGGGCCCTGTCGGGCTCTGTCGGGCTCTGTCGGGCTCTGTCGGGCTCTGTCAGGCTCTACTGGGCCCTGTCGGGCCCTGTCGGGCCCTGTCGGGCTCTGTCGGGCCCTGTCGGGCCCTGTCGGGCCCTGTCGGGCTCTGTCGGGCTCTGTCGGGCTCTGTCGGGCCCTGTCGGGCTCTGTCGGGCTCTGTCGGGCCCTGTCGTGCCGTGTCGGGCTCTGTCGGGCTCTGTCGGGCTCTGTCGGGCTCTACTGGGCCCTGTCGGGCTCTGTCGGGCTCTGTCGGGCTCTGTCGGGCCCTGTCGGGCTCTGTCGGGCTCTACTGGGCCCTGTCGGGCTCTGTCGGGCCCTGTCGGGCTCTGTCGGGCTCTGTCGGGCCCTGTCGGGCTCTGTCGGGCTCTGTCGGGCTCTGTCGGGCTCTACTGGGCTCTGTCGGGCTCTGTCAGGCTCTGTCGGGCTCTGTCGGGCTCTACTGGGCCCTGTCGGGCTCTGTCGGGCCCTGTCGGGCCCTGTCGGGCTCTGTCGGGCTCTACTGGGCTCTGTCGGGCCCTGTCGGGCCCTATCGGGCTCTGTCGGGCTCTGTCGGGCCCTGTCGGGCTCTACTGGGCCCTGTCGGGCGCTGTCGGGCTCTGTCGGGCTCTGTCGGGCTCTGTCGGGCCCTGTCGGGCTCTGTCGGGCTCTGTCGGGCTCTGTCGGGCTCTACTGGGCCCTGTCGGGTTCTGTCGGGCTCTGTCGGGCTCTGTCGGGCTCTACTAGGCCCTGTCGGGCCCTGTCGGGATCTGTCGGGCTCTGTCGGGCTCTCTCGGGCCCTGTCGGGCTCTGTCGGGCCCTGTCGGGTTCTGTCGGGCTCTCTCGGGCTCTGTCGGGCTCTACTGGGCCCTGTCGGGCTCTGTCGGGCTCTCTCGGGCTCTGTCGGGCCCTGTCGGGCTCTGTCGGGCTCTGTCGGGCTCTGTCGGGCTCTACTGGGCCCTGTCGGACTCTGTCGGGCTCTGTCGGGCTCTGTCGGGCTCTGACGGGTTCTGTCGGGCTCTGTCGGGCTCTGTCGGGCTCTACTGGGCCCTGTGGGGCTCTGTTGGGCTCTGTCGGGCTCTGTCGGGCTCTACTGGGCCCTGTCGGGCTCTGTCGGGCTCTGTCGGGCTCTGTCGGGCTCTGTCGGGCTCTGTCGGGCTCTACTGGGCTCTGTCGGGCCCTGTCGGGCCCTGTCGGGCTCTGTCGGGCCCTGTCGGGCTCTGTCGGGCCCTGTCGGGCCCTGTCGGGCCCTGTCGGGCTCTGTCGGGCTCTGTCGGGCCCTGTCGGGCTCTGTCGGGCTCTGTCGGGCCCTGTCGGGCTCTGTCGGGCTCTGTCGGGCCCTGTCGGGCTCTGTCGGGCCCTGTCGGGCTCTACTGGGCTCTGTCGGGCCCTGTCGGGCCCTGTCGGGCTCTGTCAGGCTCTGTCGGGCCCTGTCGGGCTCTGTCGGGCTCTGTCGGGCTCTGTCGGGCTCTACTGGGCCCTGTCGGGCCCTGTCGGGCTCTGTCGGGCTCTGTCGGGCTCTGTCGGGCTCAACTGGTCTCTGTCGGGCTCTGTCGGGTTCTGTCGGGCTCTGTCGGGCTCTGTCGGACTCTGTCGGGCTCTACTGGGCTCTACTGGGCTCTGTCGGGCTCTGTCGGGATCTACTGGGCCCTGTCGGGCTCTGTCGGGCTCTGTCGGGCCCTGTCGGGCTCTGTCGGGCTCTGTCGGGCTCTGTCGGGTTCTGTCGGGCTCTGTCGGGCTCTTTCGGGCTCTTCTGGGCCCTGTCGGGCCCTGTCGGGCTCTGTCGGGCTCTGTCGGGCTCTGTCGGGCTCTACTGGGCCCTGTCGGGCCCTGTCGGGCCCTGTCAGGCTCTGTCGGGTTCTATCGGGCTCTGTCGGGCTCTGTCGGGCTCTGTTGGGCTCTACTGGGCCCTGTCGGGCCCTGTCGGGCCCTGTCGGGCTCTGTCGGGCCCTGTCGGGCTCTGTCGGGCTCTGTCGGGCTCTGTCGGGCTCTACTGGGCTCTGTCGGGCTCTGTCGGGCTCTGTCGGGCCCTGTTGGGCTCTGTCGGGCTCTGTCGGGCCCTGTCGGGCTCTGTCGGGCTCTGTCGGGCTCTACTGGGCTCTGTCGGGCTCTGTCGGGCTCTACTGGGCCCTGTCCGGCTCTGTCGGGCCCTGTCGGGCTCTGTCGGGCTCTGTCGGGCCCTGTCGGGCTCTGTCGGGCTCTGTCGGGCTCTGTCGGGCTCTGTCGGGCTCTACTGGGCTCTGTCGGGTTCTACTGGGCTCTACTGGGCCCTGTCGGGCTCTGTCGGGCTCTGTCGGGCTCTGTCGGGCTCTGTCGGGCTCAACTGGTCTCTGTCTGGCTCTGTCGGGTTCTGTCGGGCTCTGTCGGGCTCTGTCGGGCTCTGTCGGGCTCTACTGGGCTCTACTGGGCTCTGTTGGGCTCTGTCGGGCTCTACTGGGCCCTGTCGGGCTCTGTCGGGCCCTGTCGGGCCCTGTCGGGCCCTGTCGGGCTCTGTCGGGCTCTGTCGGGCTCTGTCGGGTTCTGTCGGGCTCTGTCGGGCTCTGTCGGGCTCTTCTGGGCCCTGTCGGGCTCTGTCGGGTTCTGTCGGGCTCTGTCGGGCTCTGTCGGGCTCTGTCGGGCTCTACTGGGCTCTGTCGGGTTCTGTCGGGCTCTGTCGGGCCCTGTCGGGCCCTGTCGGGCCCTGTCGGGCTCTGTCGGGCTCTGTCGGGATCTGTCGTGCTCTGTCGGGCTCTACTGGGCCCTGTCGGGCCCTGTCGGGCCCTGTCGGGCTCTGTCGGGCTCTGTCGGGCCCTGTCGGGCTCTGTCGGGCTCTGTCGGGCTCTGTCGGGCTCTACTGGGCTCTACTGGGCTCTGTCGGGCTCTGTCGGGCTCTACTGGGCCCTGTCGGGCCCTGTCGGGCCCTGACGGGCTCTGTCGGGCTGTACTGGGCTCTGTCGGGCTCTGTCGGGCTCTGTCGGGCCCTGTCGGGCTCTGTCGGGCTCTGTCGGGCCCTGTCGGGCTCTGTCGGGCTCTGTCGGGCTCTACTGGGCTCTGTCGGTCTCTGTCGGGCTCTACTGGGCCCGGTCGGGCTCTGTCGGGCCCTGTCGGGCTCTGTCGGGCCCTGTCGGGCCCTGTCGGGCTCTGTCGGGCTCTGTCGGGCTCTGTCGGGCCCTGTCGGGCTCTACTGGGCTCTACTGGGCTCTGTCGGGCTCTGTCGGGCTCTACTGGGCCCTGTCGGGCCCTGTCGGGCTCTGTTGGGCTCTGTCGGGCCCTGTCGGGCTCTGTCGGGCTCTGTCGGGCCCTGTCGGGCTCTGTCGGGCTCTGTCGGGCTCTGTCGGGCTCTACTGGGCTCTACTGGGCCCTGTCGGGCTCTGTCGGGCTCTACTGGGCCCTGTCGGGCCCTGTCGGGCCCTGTCGGGCTCTGTCGGACTCTACTGGGCTCTGTCGGGCTCTGTCGGGCTCTGTCGGGCTCTACTGGGCTCTGTCGGGCTCTGTCGGGCTCTGTCGGGCTCTACTGGGCTCTGTCGGGCCCTGTCGGGCTCTGTCGGGCTCTGTCGGGCCCTGTCGGGCTCTGTCGGGCTCTGTCGGGCCCTGTCGGGATCTGTCGGGCTCTGTCGGGCTCTGTCGGGCTCTACTGGGCTCTGTCGGGCTCTGTCAGGCTCTGTCGGGCTCTGTCGGGCTCTACTGGGCCCTCTCGGGCTCTGTCGGGCTCTGTCGGGCTCTGTCGGGCTCTGTCAGGCTCTGTCGGGCCCTGTCGGGCCCTGTCGGGCCCTGTCGGGCCCTGATCGGGCTCTGTCGGGCTCTGTCGGGCTCTGTCGGGCTCTACTGGGCCCTGTCGGGCTCTGTCGGGCTCTGTCGGGCCCTGTCGGGCTCTGTCGGGCTCTACTGGGCCCTGTTGGGCGCTGTCGGGCTCTGTCGGGCTCTGTCGGGCTCTGTCGGGCCCTGTCGGGCTCTGTCGGGCTCTGTCGGGCTCTGTCGGGCTCTACTGGGCCCTGTCGGGTTCTGTCGGGCTCTGTCGGGCTCTGTCGGGCTCTACTAGGCCCTGTCGGGCTCTGTCGGGCTCTGTCCGGCCCTGTCGGGCTCTGTCGGGCTCTCTCGGGCTCTGTCGGGCTCTACTGGGCCCTGTCGGGCTCTGTCGGGCTCTGTCGGGCTCTGTCGGGCCCTGTCGGGCTCTGTCGGGCTCTGTCGGGCTCTACTGGGCCCTGTCGGACTCTGTCGGGCTCTGTCGGGCTCTGTCGGGCTCTGACGGGTTCTGTCGGGCTCTGTCGGGCTCTGTCGGGCTCTACTGGGCCCTGTCGGGCTCTGTCGGGCTCTGTCGGGCTCTGTCGGGCTCTGTCGGGCTCTGTCGGGCTCTGTCGGGCTCTACTGGGCCCTGTCGGGCCCTGTCGGGCCCTGTCGGGCTCTGTCGGGCCCTGTCGGGCCCTGTCGGGCTCTGTCGGGCTCTGTCGGGCTCTGTCGGGCCCTGTCGGGCTCTGTCGGGCTCTGTCGGGCCCTGTCGGGCCCTGTCGGGCTCTGTCGGGCTCTGTCGGGCTCTGTCGGGCTCTACTGGGCCCTGTCGGGCTCTGTCGGGCTCTGTCGGGCTCTGTCGGGCCCTGTCGGGCTCTGTCGGGCTCTACTGGGCCCTGTCGGGCTCTGTCGGGCTCTGTCGGGCCCTGTCGGGCTCTGTCGGGCTCTGTCGGGCCCTGTCGGGCTCTGTCGGGCTCTGTCGGGCTCTGTCGGGCTCTACTGGGCTCTGTCGGGCTCTGTCAGGCTCTGTCGGGCTCTGTCGGGCTCTACTGGGCCCTGTCGGGCTCTGTCGGGCCCTGTCGGGCCCTGTCGGGCCCTGTCGGGCTCTGTCGGGCTCTGTCGGGCTCTACTGGGCTCTGTCGGGCCCTGTCGGGCCCTATCGGGCTCTGTCGGGCTCTGTCGGGCCCTGTCGGGCTCTACTGGGACCTGTCGGGCGCTGTCGGGCTCTGTCGGGCTCTGTCGGGCTCTGTCGGGCCCTGTCGGGCTCTGTCGGGCTCTGTCGGGCTCTGTCGGGCTCTACTGGGCCCTGTCGGGTTCTGTCGGGCTCTGTCGGGCTCTGTCGGGCTCTACTAGGCCCTGTCGGGCCCTGTCGGGATCTGTCGGGCTCTGTCGGGCTCTCTCGGGCCCTGTCGGGCTCTGTCGGGCCCTGTCGGGTTCTGTCGGGCTCTCTCGGGCTCTGTCGGGCTCTACTGGGCCCTGTCGGGCTCTGTCGGGCTCTCTCGGGCTCTGTCGGGCCCTGTCGGGCTCTGTCGGGCTCTGTCGGGCTCTGTCGGGCTCTACTGGGCCCTGTCGGACTCTGTCGGGCTCTGTCGGGCTCTGTCGGGCTCTGACGGGTTCTGTCGGGCTCTGTCGGGCTCTGTCGGGCTCTACTGGGCCCTGTCGGGCTCTGTTGGGCTCTGTCGGGCTCTGTCGGGCTCTACTGGGCCCTGTCGGGCCCTGTCGGGCTCTGTCGGGCTCTGTCGGGCTCTGTCGGGCTCTGTCGGGCTCTACTGGGCTCTGTCGGGCCCTGTCGGGCCCTGTCGGGCTCTGTCGGGCCCTGTCGGGCCCTGTCGGGCCCTGTCGGGCTCTGTCGGGCTCTGTCGGGCCCTGTCGGGCTCTGTCGGGCTCTGTCGGGCCCTGTCGGGCTCTGTCGGGCCCTGTCGGGCTCTACTGGGCTCTGTCGGGCCCTGTCGGGCCCTGTCGGGCTCTGTCAGGCTCTGTCGGGCCCTGTCGGGCTCTGTCGGGCTCTGTCGGGCTCTGTCGGGCTCTACTGGGCCCTGTCGGGCCCTGTCGGGCTCTGTCGGGCTCTGTCGGGCTCTGTCGGGCTCAACTGGTCTCTGTCGGGCTCTGTCGGGTTCTGTCGGGCTCTGTCGGGCTCTGTCGGACTCTGTCGGGCTCTACTGGGCTCTACTGGGCTCTGTCGGGCTCTGTCGGGCTCTACTGGGCCCTGTCGGGCCCTGTCGGGCTCTGTCGGGCTCTGTCGGGCTCTGTCGGGCTCAACTGGTCTCTGTCGGGCTCTGTCGGGTTCTGTCGGGCTCTGTCGGGCTCTGTCGGGCTCTGTCGGGCTCTACTGGGCCCTGTCGGGCCCTGTCGGGCCCTGTCGGGCTCTGTCGGGCCCTGTCGGGCTCTGTCGGGCTCTGTCGGGCTCTGTCGGGCTCTACTGGGCTCTGTCGGGCTCTGTCGGGCTCTGTCGGGCCCTGTCGGGCTCTGTCGGGCTCTGTCGGGCCCTGTCGGGCTCTGTCGGGCTCTGTCGGGCTCTACTGGGCTCTGTCGGGCTCTGTCGGGCTCTACTGGGCCCTGTCGGGCTCTGTCGGGCCCTGTCGGGCTCTGTCGGCCCTGTCGGGCTCTGTCGGGCTCTGTCGGGCTCTGTCGGGCTCTGTCGGGCTCTACTGGGCTCTGTCGGGTTCTACTGGGCTCTACTGGGCCCTGTCGGGCTCTGTCGGGCTCTGTCGGGCTCTGTCGGGCACTGTCGGGCCCTGTCGGGCTCTGTCCGGCTCTGTCGGGCCCTGTCGGGCTCTGTCGGGCTCTGTCGGGCCCTGTCGGGCTCTGTCGGGCTCTGTCGGGCTCTACTGGGCTCTGTCGGTCTCTGTCGGGCTCTACTGGGCCCGGTCGGGCTCTGTCGGGCCCTGTCGGGCTCTGTCGGGCCCTGTCGGGCCCTGTCGGGCTCTGTCGGGCTCTGTCGGGCCCTGTCGGGCTCTACTGGGCTCTACTGGGCTCTGTCGGGCTCTGTCGGGCTCTACTGGGCCCTGTCGGGCCCTGTCGGGCTCTGTCGGGCTCTGTCGGGCCCTGTCGGGCTCTGTCGGGCTCTGTCGGGCTCTGTCGGGCTCTACTGGGCTCTACTGGGCCCTGTCGGGCTCTGTCGGGCTCTACTGGGCCCTGTCGGGCCCTGTCGGGCCCTGTCGGGCTCTGTCGGACTCTACTGGGCTCTGTCGGGCTCTGTCGGGCTCTGTCGGGCTCTACTGGGCTCTGTCGGGCTCTGTCGGGCTCTGTCGGGCTCTACTGGGCTCTGTCGGGCCCTGTCGGGCTCTGTCGGGCTCTGTCGGGCCCTGTCGGGCTCTGTCGGGCTCTGTCGGGCCCTGTCGGGATCTGTCGGGCTCTGTCGGGCTCTGTCGGGCTCTACTGGGCTCTGTCGGGCTCTGTCAGGCTCTGTCGGGCTCTGTCGGGCTCTACTGGGCCCTGTCGGGCTCTGTCGGGCTCTGTCGGGCTCTGTCGGGCTCTGTCAGGCCCTGTCGGGCTCTGTCGGGCTCTACTGGGCTCTACTGGGCCCTGTCGGGCTCTGTCGGGCTCTACTGGGCCCTGTCGGGCCCTGTCGGGCCCTGTCGGGCTCTGTCGGACTCTACTGGGCTCTGTCGGGCTCTGTCGGGCTCTGTCGGGCTCTACTGGGCTCTGTCGGGCTCTGTCGGGCTCTGTCGGGCTCTACTGGGCTCTGTCGGGCCCTGTCGGGCTCTGTCGGGCTCTGTCGGGCCCTGTCGGGCTCTGTCGGGCTCTGTCGGGCCCTGTCGGGATCTGTCGGGCTCTGTCGGGCTCTGTCGGGCTCTACTGGGCTCTGTCGGGCTCTGTCAGGCTCTGTCGGGCTCTGTCGGGCTCTACTGGGCCCTGTCGGGCTCTGTCGGGCTCTGTCGGGCTCTGTCGGGCTCTGTCAGGCCCTGTCGGGCCCTGTCGGGCCCTGTCGGGCCCTGTCGGGCTCTGTCGGGCTCTGTCGGGCTCTACTGGGCCCTGTCGGGCTCTGTCGGGCTCTGTCGGGCCCTGTCGGGCTCTGTCGGGCTCTACTGGGCCCTGTCGGGCGCTGTCGGGCTCTGTCGGGCTCTGTCGGGCTCTGTCGGGCCCTGTCGGGCTCTGTCGGGCTCTGTCGGGCTCTGTCGGGCTCTACTGGCCCCTGTCGGGCCCTGTCGGGCCCTGTCGGGCTCTGTCGGGCTCTGTCGGGCCCTGTCGGGCTCTGTCGGGCTCTGTCGGGCTCTGTCGGGCTCTACTGGGCTCTACTGGGCTCTGTCGGGCTCTGTCGGGCTCTACTGGGCCCTGTCGGGCCCTGTCGGGCCCTGACGGGCTCTGTCGGGCTGTACTGGGCTCTGTCGGGCTCTGTCGGGCTCTGTCGGGCCCTGTCGGGCTCTGTCGGGCTCTGTCGGGCCCTGTCGGGCTCTGTCGGGCTCTGTCGGGCTCTACTGGGCTCTGTCGGTCTCTGTCGGGCTCTACTGGGCCCGGTCGGGCTCTGTCGGGCCCTGTCGGGCTCTGTCGGGCCCTGTCGGGCCCTGTCGGGCTCTGTCGGGCTCTGTCGGGCTCTGTCGGGCCCTGTCGGGCTCTACTGGGCTCTACTGGGCTCTGTCGGGCTCTGTCGGGCTCTACTGGGCCCTGTCGGGCCCTGTCGGGCTCTGTCGGGCTCTGTCGGGCCCTGTCGGGCTCTGTCGGGCTCTGTCGGGCCCTGTCGGGCTCTGTCGGGCTCTGTCGGGCTCTGTCGGGCTCTACTGGGCTCTACTGGGCCCTGTCGGGCTCTGTCGGGCTCTACTGGGCCCTGTCGGGCCCTGTCGGGCCCTGTCGGGCTCTGTCGGACTCTACTGGGCTCTGTCGGGCTCTGTCGGGCTCTGTCGGGCTCTACTGGGCTCTGTCGGGCTCTGTCGGGCTCTGTCGGGCTCTACTGGGCTCTGTCGGGCCCTGTCGGGCTCTGTCGGGCTCTGTCGGGCCCTGTCGGGCTCTGTCGGGCTCTGTCGGGCCCTGTCGGGATCTGTCGGGCTCTGTCGGGCTCTGTCGGGCTCTACTGGGCTCTGTCGGGCTCTGTCAGGCTCTGTCGGGCTCTGTCGGGCTCTACTGGGCCCTCTCGGGCTCTGTCGGGCTCTGTCGGGCTCTGTCGGGCTCTGTCAGGCTCTGTCGGGCCCTGTCGGGCCCTGTCGGGCCCTGTCGGGCCCTGATCGGGCTCTGTCGGGCTCTGTCGGGCTCTGTCGGGCTCTACTGGGCCCTGTCGGGCTCTGTCGGGCTCTGTCGGGCCCTGTCGGGCTCTGTCGGGCTCTACTGGGCCCTGTTGGGCGCTGTCGGGCTCTGTCGGGCTCTGTCGGGCTCTGTCGGGCCCTGTCGGGCTCTGTCGGGCTCTGTCGGGCTCTGTCGGGCTCTACTGGGCCCTGTCGGGTTCTGTCGGGCTCTGTCGGGCTCTGTCGGGCTCTACTAGGCCCTGTCGGGCTCTGTCGGGCTCTGTCCGGCCCTGTCGGGCTCTGTCGGGCTCTCTCGGGCTCTGTCGGGCTCTACTGGGCCCTGTCGGGCTCTGTCGGGCTCTGTCAGGCTCTGTCGGGCCCTGTCGGGCTCTGTCGGGCTCTGTCGGGCTCTGTCGGGCTCTACTGGGCCCTGTCGGACTCTGTCGGGCTCTGTCGGGCTCTGTCGGGCTCTGACGGGTTCTGTCGGGCTCTGTCGGGCTCTGTCGGGCTCTACTGGGCCCTGTCGGGCTCTGTCGGGCTCTGTCGGGCTCTGTCGGGCTCTGTCGGGCTCTACTGGGCCCTGTCGGGCCCTGTCGGGCCCTGTCGGGCTCTGTCGGGCCCTGTCGGGCCCTGTCGGGCTCTGTCGGGCTCTGTCGGGCTCTGTCGGGCCCTGTCGGGCTCTGTCGGGCTCTGTCGGGCCCTGTCGGGCCCTGTCGGGCTCTGTCGGGCTCTGTCGGGCTCTGTCGGGCTCTACTGGGCCCTGTCGGGCTCTGTCGGGCTCTGTCGGGCTCTGTCGGGCCCTGTCGGGCTCTGTCGGGCTCTACTGGGCCCTGTCGGGCTCTGTCGGGCTCTGTCGGGCCCTGTCGGGCTCTGTCGGGCTCTGTCGGGCCCTGTCGGGCTCTGTCGGGCTCTGTCGGGCTCTGTCGGGCTCTACTGGGCTCTGTCGGGCTCTGTCAGGCTCTGTCGGGCTCTGTCGGGCTCTACTGGGCCCTGTCGGGCTCTGTCGGGCCCTGTCGGGCCCTGTCGGGCCCTGTCGGGCTCTGTCGGGCTCTGTCGGGCTCTACTGGGCTCTGTCGGGCCCTGTCGGGCCCTATCGGGCTCTGTCGGGCTCTGTCGGGCCCTGTCGGGCTCTACTGGGACCTGTCGGGCGCTGTCGGGCTCTGTCGGGCTCTGTCGGGCTCTGTCGGGCCCTGTCGGGCTCTGTCGGGCTCTGTCGGGCTCTGTCGGGCTCTACTGGGCCCTGTCGGGTTCTGTCGGGCTCTGTCGGGCTCTGTCGGGCTCTACTAGGCCCTGTCGGGCCCTGTCGGGATCTGTCGGGCTCTGTCGGGCTCTCTCGGGCCCTGTCGGGCTCTGTCGGGCCCTGTCGGGTTCTGTCGGGCTCTCTCGGGCTCTGTCGGGCTCTACTGGGCCCTGTCGGGCTCTGTCGGGCTCTCTCGGGCTCTGTCGGGCCCTGTCGGGCTCTGTCGGGCTCTGTCGGGCTCTGTCGGGCTCTACTGGGCCCTGTCGGACTCTGTCGGGCTCTGTCGGGCTCTGTCGGGCTCTGACGGGTTCTGTCGGGCTCTGTCGGGCTCTGTCGGGCTCTACTGGGCCCTGTCGGGCTCTGTTGGGCTCTGTCGGGCTCTGTCGGGCTCTACTGGGCCCTGTCGGGCCCTGTCGGGCTCTGTCGGGCTCTGTCGGGCTCTGTCGGGCTCTGTCGGGCTCTACTGGGCTCTGTCGGGCCCTGTCGGGCCCTGTCGGGCTCTGTCGGGCCCTGTCGGGCCCTGTCGGGCCCTGTCGGGCTCTGTCGGGCTCTGTCGGGCCCTGTCGGGCTCTGTCGGGCCCTGTCGGGCTCTGTCGGGCCCTGTCGGGCTCTACTGGGCTCTGTCGGGCCCTGTCGGGCCCTGTCGGGCTCTGTCAGGCTCTGTCGGGCCCTGTCGGGCTCTGTCGGGCTCTGTCGGGCTCTGTCGGGCTCTACTGGGCCCTGTCGGGCCCTGTCGGGCTCTGTCGGGCTCTGTCGGGCTCTGTCGGGCTCAACTGGTCTCTGTCGGGCTCTGTCGGGTTCTGTCGGGCTCTGTCGGGCTCTGTCGGACTCTGTCGGGCTCTACTGGGCTCTACTGGGCTCTGTCGGGCTCTGTCGGGATCTACTGGGCCCTGTCGGGCTCTGTCGGGCTCTGTCGGGCCCTGTCGGGCTCTGTCGGGCTCTGTCGGGCTCTGTCGGGTTCTGTCGGGCTCTGTCGGGCTCTTTCGGGCTCTTCTGGGCCCGGTCGGGCCCTGTCGGGCTCTGTCGGGCTCTGTCGGGCTCTGTCGGGCTCTACTGGGCCCTGTCGGGCCCTGTCGGGCCCTGTCGGGCTCTGTCGGGTTCTGTCGGGCTCTGTCGGGCTCTGTCGGGCTCTGTCGGGCTCTACTGGGCCCTGTCGGGCCCTGTCGGGCCCTGTCGGGCTCTGTCGGGCCCTGTCGGGCTCTGTCGGGCTCTACTGGGCTCTGTCGGGCTCTGTCGGGCTCTGTCGGGCCCTGTCGGGCTCTGTCGGGCTCTGTCGGGCCCTGTCGGGCTCTGTCGGGCTCTGTCGGGCTCTACTGGGCTCTGTCGGGCTCTGTCGGGCTCTACTGGGCCCTGTCGGGCTCTGTCGGGCCCTGTCGGGCTCTGTCGGGCCCTGTCGGGCTCTGTCGGGCTCTGTCGGGCTCTGTCGGGCTCTGTCGGGCTCTACTGGGCTCTGTCGGGTTCTACTGGGCTCTACTGGGCCCTGTCGGTCTCTGTCGGGCTCTGTCGGGCTCTGTCGGGCACTGTCGGGCCCTGTCGGGCTCTGTCCGGCTCTGTCGGGCCCTGTCGGGCTCTGTCGGGCTCTGTCGGGCCCTGTCGGGCTCTGTCGGGCTCTGTCGGGCTCTACTGGGCTCTGTCGGTCTCTGTCGGGCTCTACTGGGCCCGGTCGGGCTCTGTCGGGCCCTGTCGGGCTCTGTCGGGCCCTGTCGGGCCCTGTCGGGCTCTGTCGGGCTCTGTCGGGCCCTGTCGGGCTCTACTGGGCTCTACTGGGCTCTGTCGGGCTCTGTCGGGCTCTACTGGGCCCTGTCGGGCCCTGTCGGGCTCTGTCGGGCTCTGTCGGGCCCTGTCGGGCTCTGTCGGGCTCTGTCGGGCCCTGTCGGGCTCTGTCGGGCTCTGTCGGGCTCTGTCGGGCTCTACTGGGCTCTACTGGGCCCTGTCGGGCTCTGTCGGGCTCTACTGGGCCCTGTCGGGCCCTGTCGGGCCCTGTCGGGCTCTGTCGGACTCTACTGGGCTCTGTCGGGCTCTGTCGGGCTCTGTCGGGCTCTACTGGGCTCTGTCGGGCTCTGTCGGGCTCTGTCGGGCTCTACTGGGCTCTGTCGGGCCCTGTCGGGCTCTGTCGGGCCCTGTCGGGCTCTGTCGGGCTCTGTCGGGCCCTGTCGGGATCTGTCGGGCTCTGTCGGGCTCTGTCGGGCTCTACTGGGCTCTGTCGGGCTCTGTCAGGCTCTGTCGGGCTCTGTCGGGCTCTACTGGGCCCTGTCGGGCTCTGTCGGGCTCTGTCGGGCTCTGTCGGGCTCTGTCAGGCCCTGTCGGGCCCTGTCGGGCCCTGTCGGGCCCTGTCGGGCTCTGTCGGGCTCTGTCGGGCTCTACTGGGCCCTGTCGGGCTCTGTCGGGCTCTGTCGGGCCCTGTCGGGCTCTGTCGGGCTCTACTGGGCCCTGTCGGGCGCTGTCGGGCTCTGTCGGGCTCTGTCGGGCTCTGTCGGGCCCTGTCGGGCTCTGTCGGGCTCTGTCGGGCTCTACTGGGCCCTGTCGGGTTCTGTCGGGCTCTGTCGGGCTCTGTCGGGCTCTACTAGGCCCTGTCGGGCTCTGTCGGGCTCTGTCGGGCCCTGTCGGGCTCTGTCGGGCTCTGTCGGGCTCTGTCGGGCTCTACTGGGCCCTGTCGGACTCTGTCGGGCTCTGTCGGGCTCTGTCGGGCTCTGACGGGTTCTGTCGGGCTCTGTCGGCCTCTGTCGGGCTCTACTGGGCCCTGTCGGGCTCTGTCGGGCTCTGTCGGGCTCTGTCGGGCTCTGTCGGGCTCTACTGGGCCCTGTCGGGCCCTGTCGGGCTCTGTCGGGCCCTGTCGGGCCCTGTCGGGCCCTGTCGGGCTCTGTCGGGCTCTGTCGGGCTCTGTCGGGCCCTGTCGGGCTCTGTCGGGCCCTGTCGGGCCCTGTCGGGACCTGTCGGGCTCTGTCGGGCTCTGTCGGGCTCTGTCGGGCTCTACTGGGCCCTGTCGAGCTCTGTCGGGCTCTGTCGGGCTCTGTCGGGCCCTGTCGGGCTCTGTCGGGCTCTACTGGGCCCTGTCGGGCTCTGTCGGGCTCTGTCGGGCCCTGTCGGGCTCTGTCGGGCTCTGTCGGGCTCTGTCGGGCTCTACTGGGCTCTGTCGGGCTCTGTCAGGCTCTGTCGGGCTCTGTCGGGCTCTACTGGGCCCTGTCGGGCTCTGTCGGGCCCTGTCGGGCCCTGTCGGGCCCTGTCGGGCTCTGTCGGGCTCTGTCGGGCTCTGTCGGGCTCTACTGGGCTCTGTCGGGCCCTGTCGGGCCCTATCGGGCTCTGTCGGGCTCTGTCGGGCCCTGTCGGGCTCTACTGGGCCCTGTCGGGCGCTGTCGGGCTCTGTCGGGCTCTGTCGGGCTCTGTCGGGCCCTGTCGGGCTCTGTCGGGCTCTGTCGGGCTCTGTCGGGCTCTACTGGGCCCTGTCGGGTTCTGTCGGGCTCTGTCGGGCTCTGTCGGGCTCTACTAGGCCCTGTCGGGCCCTGTCGGGATCTGTCGGGCTCTGTCGGACTCTCTCGGGCCCTGTCGGGCTCTGTCGGGCCCTGTCGGGTTCTGTCGGGCTCTCTCGGGCTCTGTCGGGCTCTACTGGGCCCTGTCGGGCTCTGTCGGGCTCTCTCGGGCTCTGTCGGGCCCTGTCGGGCTCTGTCGGGCTCTGTCGGGCTCTGTCGGGCTCTACTGGGCCCTGTCGGACTCTGTCGGGCTCTGTCGGGCTCTGTCGGGCTCTGACGGGTTCTGTCGGGCTCTACTGGGCCCTCTCGGGCTCTGTCGGGCTCTGTCGGGCTCTGTCGGGCTCTGTCAGGCTCTGTCGGGCCCTGTCGGGCCCTGTCGGGCCCTGTCGGGCCCTGATCGGGCTCTGTCGGGCTCTGTCGGGCTCTGTCGGGCTCTACTGGGCCCTGTCGGGCTCTGTCGGGCTCTGTCGGGCCCTGTCGGGCTCTGTCGGGCTCTACTGGGCCCTGTTGGGCGCTGTCGGGCTCTGTCGGGCTCTGTCGGGCTCTGTCGGGCCCTGTCGGGCTCTGTCGGGCTCTGTCGGGCTCTGTCGGGCTCTACTGGGCCCTGTCGGGTTCTGTCGGGCTCTGTCGGGCTCTGTCGGGCTCTACTAGGCCCTGTCGGGCTCTGTCGGGCTCTGTCCGGCCCTGTCGGGCTCTGTCGGGCTCTCTCGGGCTCTGTCGGGCTCTACTGGGCCCTGTCGGGCTCTGTCGGGCTCTGTCGGGCTCTGTCGGGCCCTGTCGGGCTCTGTCGGGCTCTGTCGGGCTCTGTCGGGCTCTACTGGGCCCTGTCGGACTCTGTCGGGCTCTGTCGGGCTCTGTCGGGCTCTGACGGGTTCTGTCGGGCTCTGTCGGGCTCTGTCGGGCTCTACTGGGCCCTGTCGGGCTCTGTCGGGCTCTGTCGGGCTCTGTCGGGCTCTGTCGGGCTCTACTGGGCCCTGTCGGGCCCTGTCGGGCCCTGTCGGGCTCTGTCGGGCCCTGTCGGGCCCTGTCGGGCTCTGTCGGGCTCTGTCGGGCTCTGTCGGGCCCTGTCGGGCTCTGTCGGGCTCTGTCGGGCCCTGTCGGGCCCTGACGGGCTCTGTCGGGCTCTGTCGGGCTCTGTCGGGCTCTACTGGGCCCTGTCGGGCTCTGTCGGGCTCTGTCGGGCTCTGTCGGGCCCTGTCGGGCTCTGTCGGGCTCTACTGGGCCCTGTCGGGCTCTGTCGGGCTCTGTCGGGCCCTGTCGGGCTCTGTCGGGCTCTGTCGGGCCCTGTCGGGCTCTGTCGGGCTCTGTCGGGCTCTGTCGGGCTCTACTGGGCTCTGTCGGGCTCTGTCAGGCTCTGTCGGGCTCTGTCGGGCTCTACTGGGCCCTGTCGGGCTCTGTCGGGCCCTGTCGGGCCCTGTCGGGCCCTGTCGGGCTCTGTCGGGCTCTGTCGGGCTCTACTGGGCTCTGTCGGGCCCTGTCGGGCCCTATCGGGCTCTGTCGGGCTCTGTCGGGCCCTGTCGGGCTCTACTGGGACCTGTCGGGCGCTGTCGGGCTCTGTCGGGCTCTGTCGGGCTCTGTCGGGCCCTGTCGGGCTCTGTCGGGCTCTGTCGGGCTCTGTCGGGCTCTACTGGGCCCTGTCGGGTTCTGTCGGGCTCTGTCGGGCTCTGTCGGGCTCTACTAGGCCCTGTCGGGCCCTGTCGGGATCTGTCGGGCTCTGTCGGGCTCTCTCGGGCCCTGTCGGGCTCTGTCGGGCCCTGTCGGGTTCTGTCGGGCTCTCTCGGGCTCTGTCGGGCTCTACTGGGCCCTGTCGGGCTCTGTCGGGCTCTCTCGGGCTCTGTCGGGCCCTGTCGGGCTCTGTCGGGCTCTGTCGGGCTCTGTCGGGCTCTACTGGGCCCTGTCGGACTCTGTCGGGCTCTGTCGGGCTCTGTCGGGCTCTGACGGGTTCTGTCGGGCTCTGTCGGGCTCTGTCGGGCTCTACGGGGCCCTGTCGGGCTCTGTTGGGCTCTGTCGGGCTCTGTCGGGCTCTACTGGGCCCTGTCGGGCCCTGTCGGGCTCTGTCGGGCTCTGTCGGGCTCTGTCGGGCTCTGTCGGGCTCTACTGGGCTCTGTCGGGCCCTGTCGGGCCCTGTCGGGCTCTGTCGGGCCCTGTCGGGCCCTGTCGGGCCCTGTCGGGCTCTGTCGGGCTCTGTCGGGCCCTGTCGGGCTCTGTCGGGCTCTGTCGGGCCCTGTCGGGCTCTGTCGGGCCCTGTCGGGCTCTACTGGGCTCTGTCGGGCCCTGTCGGGCCCTGTCGGGCTCTGTCAGGCTCTGTCGGGCCCTGTCGGGCTCTGTCGGGCTCTGTCGGGCTCTGTCGGGCTCTACTGGGCCCTGTCGGGCCCTGTCGGGCTCTGTCGGGCTCTGTCGGGCTCTGTCGGGCTCAACTGGTCTCTGTCGGGCTCTGTCGGGTTCTGTCGGGCTCTGTCGGGCTCTGTCGGACTCTGTCGGGCTCTACTGGGCTCTACTGGGCTCTGTCGGGCTCTGTCGGGATCTACTGGGCCCTGTCGGGCTCTGTCGGGCTCTGTCGGGCCCTGTCGGGCTCTGTCGGGCTCTGTCGGGCTCTGTCGGGTTCTGTCGGGCTCTGTCGGGCTCTTTCGGGCTCTTCTGGGCCCGGTCGGGCCCTGTCGGGCTCTGTCGGGCTCTGTCGGGCTCTGTCGGGCTCTACTGGGCCCTGTCGGGCCCTGTCGGGCCCTGTCGGGCTCTGTCGGGTTCTGTCGGGCTCTGTCGGGCTCTGTCGGGCTCTGTCGGGCTCTACTGGGCCCTGTCGGGCCCTGTCGGGCCCTGTCGGGCTCTGTCGGGCCCTGTCGGGCTCTGTCGGGCTCTGTCGGGCTCTGTCGGGCTCTACTGGGCTCTGTCGGGCTCTGTCGGGCTCTGTCGGGCCCTGTCGGGCTCTGTCGGGCTCTGTCGGGCCCTGTCGGGCTCTGTCGGGCTCTGTCGGGCTCTACTGGGCTCTGTCGGGCTCTGTCGGGCTCTACTGGGCCCTGTCGGGCTCTGTCGGGCCCTGTCGGGCTCTGTCGGGCCCTGTCGGGCTCTGTCGGGCTCTGTCGGGCTCTGTCGGGCTCTGTCGGGCTCTACTGGGCTCTGTCGGGTTCTACTGGGCTCTACTGGGCCCTGTCGGGCTCTGTCGGGCTCTGTCGGGCTCTGTCGGGCACTGTCGGGCCCTGTCGGGCTCTGTCCGGCTCTGTCGGGCCCTGTCGGGCTCTGTCGGGCTCTGTCGGGCCCTGTCGGGCTCTGTCGGGCTCTGTCGGGCTCTACTGGGCTCTGTCGGTCTCTGTCGGGCTCTACTGGGCCCGGTCGGGCTCTGTCGGGCCCTGTCGGGCTCTGTCGGGCCCTGTCGGGCCCTGTCGGGCTCTGTCGGGCTCTGTCGGGCCCTGTCGGGCTCTACTGGGCTCTACTGGGCTCTGTCGGGCTCTGTCGGGCTCTACTGGGCCCTGTCGGGCCCTGTCGGGCTCTGTCGGGCTCTGTCGGGCTCTGTCGGGCCCTGTCGGGCTCTGTCGGGCTCTGTCGGGCTCTGTCGGGCTCTACTGGGCTCTACTGGGCCCTGTCGGGCTCTGTCGGGCTCTACTGGGCCCTGTCGGGCCCTGTCGGGCTCTGTCGGACTCTACTGGGCTCTGTCGGGCTCTGTCGGGCTCTGTCGGGCTCTACTGGGCTCTGTCGGGCTCTGTCGGGCTCTGTCGGGCTCTACTGGGCTCTGTCGGGCCCTGTCGGGCTCTGTCGGGCTCTGTCGGGCCCTGTCGGGCTCTGTCGGGCTCTGTCGGGCCCTGTCGGGATCTGTCGGGCTCTGTCGGGCTCTGTCGGGCTCTACTGGGCTCTGTCGGGCTCTGTCAGGCTCTGTCGGGCTCTGTCGGGCTCTACTGGGCCCTGTCGGGCTCTGTCGGGCTCTGTCGGGCTCTGTCGGGCTCTGTCAGGCCCTGTCGGGCCCTGTCGGGCCCTGTCGGGCCCTGTCGGGCTCTGTCGGGCTCTGTCGGGCTCTACTGGGCCCTGTCGGGCTCTGTCGGGCTCTGTCGGGCCCTGTCGGGCTCTGTCGGGCTCTACTGGGCCCTGTCGGGCGCTGTCGGGCTCTGTCGGGCTCTGTCGGGCTCTGTCGGGCCCTGTCGGGCTCTGTCGGGCTCTGTCGGGCTCTGTCGGGCTCTACTGGGCCCTGTCGGGTTCTGTCGGGCTCTGTCGGGCTCTGTCGGGCTCTACTAGGCCCTGTCAGGCTCTGTCGGGCTCTGTCGGGCCCTGTCGGGCTCTGTCGGGCTCTCTCGGGCTCTGTCGGGCTCTACTGGGCCCTGTCGGGCTCTGTCGGGCTCTGTCGGGCTCTGTCGGGCCCTGTCGGGCTCTGTCGGGCTCTGTCGGGCTCTGTCGGGCTCTACTGGGCCCTGTCGGACTCTGTCGGGCTCTGTCGGGCTCTGTCGGGCTCTGACGGGTTCTGTCGGGCTCTGTCGGGCTCTGTCGGGCTCTACTGGGCCCTGTCGGGCTCTGTCGGGCTCTGTCGGGCTCTGTCGGGCTCTGTCGGGCTCTACTGGGCCCTGTCGGGCCCTGTCGGGCTCTGTCGGGCCCTGTCGGGCCCTGTCGGGCCCTGTCGGGCTCTGTCGGGCTCTGTCGGGCTCTGTCGGGCCCTGTCGGGCTCTGTCGGGCCCTGTCGGGCCCTGTCGGGACCTGTCGGGCTCTGTCGGGCTCTGTCGGGCTCTGTCGGGCTCTACTGGGCCCTGTCGAGCTCTGTCGGGCTCTGTCGGGCTCTGTCGGGCCCTGTCGGGCTCTGTCGGGCTCTACTGGGCCCTGTCGGGCTCTGTCGGGCCCTGTCGGGCTCTGTCGGGCTCTGTCGGGCTCTGTCGGGCTCTGTCGGGCTCTGTCGGGCTCTGTCGGGCTCTACTGGGCTCTGTCGGGCTCTGTCAGGCTCTGTCGGGCTCTGTCGGGCTCTACTGGGCCCTGTCGGGCTCTGTCGGGCCCTGTCGGGCCCTGTCGGGCCCTGTCGGGCTCTGTCGGGCTCTGTCGGGCTCTGTCGGGCTCTACTGGGCTCTGTCGGGCCCTGTCGGGCCCTATCGGGCTCTGTCGGGCTCTGTCGGGCCCTGTCGGGCTCTACTGGGCCCTGTCGGGCGCTGTCGGGCTCTGTCGGGCTCTGTCGGGCTCTGTCGGGCCCTGTCGGGCTCTGTCGGGCTCTGTCGGGCTCTGTCGGGCTCTACTGGGCCCTGTCGGGTTCTGTCGGGCTCTGTCGGGCTCTGTCGGGCTCTACTAGGCCCTGTCGGGCCCTGTCGGGATCTGTCGGGCTCTGTCGGGCTCTCTCGGGCCCTGTCGGGCTCTGTCGGGCCCTGTCGGGTTCTGTCGGGCTCTCTCGGGCTCTGTCGGGCTCTACTGGGCCCTGTCGGGCTCTGTCGGGCTCTCTCGGGCTCTGTCGGGCCCTGTCGGGCTCTGTCGGGCTCTGTCGGGCTCTGTCGGGCTCTACTGGGCCCTGTCGGACTCTGTCGGGCTCTGTCGGGCTCTGTCGGGCTCTGACGGGTTCTGTCGGGCTCTGTCGGGCTCTGTCGGGCTCTACTGGGCCCTGTCGGGCTCTGTTGGGCTCTGTCGGGCTCTGTCGGGCTCTACTGGGCCCTGTCGGGCCCTGTCGGGCTCTGTCGGGCTCTGTCGGGCTCTGTCGGGCTCTGTCGGGCTCTACTAGGCTCTGTCGGGCCCTGTCGGGCCCTGTCGGGCTCTGTCGGGCTCTGTCGGGCTCTGTCGGGCCCTGTCGGGCCCTGTCGGGCCCTGTCGGGCTCTGTCGGGCTCTGTCGGGCCCTGTCGGGCTCTGTCGGGCTCTGTCGGGCCCTGTCGGGCTCTGTCGGGCTCTGTCGGGCCCTGTCGGGCTCTGTCGGGCCCTGTCGGGCTCTACTGGGCTCTGTCGGGCCCTGTCGGGCCCTGTCGGGCTCTGTCAGGCTCTGTCGGGCCCTGTCGGGCTCTGTCGGGCTCTGTCGGGCTCTGTCGGGCTCTACTGGGCCCTGTCGGGCCCTGTCGGGCTCTGTCGGGCTCTGTCGGGCTCTGTCGGGCTCAACTGGTCTCTGTCGGGCTCTGTCGGGTTCTGTCGGGCTCTGTCGGGCTCTGTCGGACTCTGTCGGGCTCTACTGGGCTCTACTGGGCTCTGTCGGGCTCTGTCGGGATCTACTGGGCCCTGTCGGGCTCTGTCGGGCTCTGTCGGGCCCTATCGGGCTCTGTCGGGCTCTGTCGGGCTCTGTCGGGCTCTGTCGGGTTCTGTCGGGCTCTGTCGGGCTCTTTCGGGCTCTTCTGGGCCCTGTCGGGCCCTGTCGGGCTCTGTCGGGCTCTGTCGGGCTCTGTCGGGCTCTACTGGGCCCTGTCGGGCCCTGTCGGGCCCTGTCGGGCTCTGTCGGGTTCTGTCGGGCTCTGTCGGGCTCTGTCGGGCTCTGTCGGGCTCTGTCGGGCTCTACTGGGCCCTGTCGGGCCCTGTCGGGCCCTGTCGGGCCCTGTCGGGCTCTGTCGGGCTCTGTCGGGCTCTGTCGGGCTCTACTGGGCTCTGTCGGGCTCTGTCGGGCTCTGTCGGGCCCTGTCGGGCTCTGTCGGGCTCTGTCGGGCCCTGTCGGGCTCTGTCGGGCTCTGTCGGGCTCTACTGGGCTCTGTCGGGCTCTGTCGGGCTCTACTGGGCCCTGTCGGGCTCTGTCGGGCCCTGTCGGGCTCTGTCGGGCTCTGTCGGGCCCTGTCGGGCTCTGTCGGGCTCTGTCGGGCTCTGTCGGGCTCTACTGGGCTCTGTCGGGTTCTACTGGGCTCTACTGGGCCCTGTCGGGCTCTGTCGGGCTCTGTCGGGCTCTGTCGGGCACTGTCGGGCCCTGTCGGGCTCTGTCCGGCTCTGTCGGGCCCTGTCGGGCTCTGTCGGGCTCTGTCGGACTCTGTCGGGCTCTACTGGGCCCGACAGGGCTCTGTCGGGCTCTGTCGGGCCCTGTCAGGCTCTGTCGGGCTCTGTCGGGCCCTGTCGGGCTCTGTCGGGCTCTACTGGGCCCTGTCGGGCCCTGTCGGGCTCTGTCGGGCTCTGTCGGGCCCTGTCGGGCTCTGTCGGGCTCTGTCGGGCTGTGTCGGGCTCTGTCGGGCTCTACTGGGCTCTACTGGGCTCTGTCGGGCTCTGTCGGGCTCTGTCGGGCTCTGTCGGGCTCTACTGGGCCCTGTCGGGCCCTGTCAGGCTCTGTCGGGCTCTGTCGGGCTCTGTCGGGCTCTGTCGGGCTCTACTGGGCCCTGTCGGGCCCTGTCGGGCTCTGTCGGGCTCTGTCGGGCTCTGTCGGGCTCTACTGGGCTCTACTGGGCTCTGTCGGGCTCTGTCGGGCTCTGTCGGGCTCTATCGGGCCCTGTCGGGCCCTGTCGGGCTCTGTCGGGCTCTGTCGTGCCCTGTCGGGCCCTGTCGGGCCCTGTCGGGCTCTGTCGGGCTCTGTCGGGCTCTGTCGGGCTCTACTGGGCTCTACTGGGCCCTGTCGGGCTCTGTCGGGCTCTACTGGGCCCTGTCGGGCTCTGTCGGGCTCTGTCGGGCTCTGTCGGGCTCTGTCAGGCTCTGTCGGGCCCTGTCGGGCCCTGTCGGGCCCTGTCGGGCCCTGATCGGGCTCTGTCGGGCTCTGTCGGGCTCTGTCGGGCTCTACTGGGCCCTGTCGGGCTCTGTCGGGCTCTGTCGGGCCCTGTCGGGCTCTGTCGGGCTCTACTGGGCCCTGTTGGGCGCTGTCGGGCTCTGTCGGGCTCTGTCGGGCTCTGTCGGGCCCTGTCGGGCTCTGTCGGGCTCTGTCGGGCTCTGTCGGGCTCTACTGGGCCCTGTCGGGTTCTGTCGGGCTCTGTCGGGCTCTGTCGGGCTCTACTAGGCCCTGTCGGGCTCTGTCGGGCTCTGTCCGGCCCTGTCGGGCTCTGTCGGGCTCTCTCGGGCTCTGTCGGGCTCTACTGGGCCCTGTCGGGCTCTGTCGGGCTCTGTCGGGCTCTGTCGGGCCCTGTCGGGCTCTGTCGGGCTCTGTCGGGCTCTGTCGGGCTCTGTCGGGCTCTACTAGGCTCTGTCGGGCCCTGTCGGGCCCTGTCGGGCTCTGTCGGGCTCTGTCGGGCTCTGTCGGGCCCTGTCGGGCCCTGTCGGGCCCTGTCGGGCTCTGTCGGCCTCTGTCGGGCCCTGTCGGGCTCTGTCGGGCTCTGTCGGGCCCTGTCGGGCTCTGTCGGGCTCTGTCGGGCCCTGTCGGGCTCTGTCGGGCCCTGTCGGGCTCTACTGGGCTCTGTCGGGCCCTGTCGGGCCCTGTCGGGCTCTGTCAGGCTCTGTCGGGCCCTGTCGGGCTCTGTCGGGCTCTGTCGGGCTCTGTCGGGCTCTACTGGGCCCTGTCGGGCCCTGTCGGGCTCTGTCGGGCTCTGTCGGGCTCTGTCGGGCTCAACTGGTCTCTGTCGGGCTCTGTCGGGTTCTGTCGGGCTCTGTCGGGCTCTGTCGGACTCTGTCGGGCTCTACTGGGCTCTACTGGGCTCTGTCGGGCTCTGTCGGGATCTACTGGGCCCTGTCGGGCTCTGTCGGGCTCTGTCGGGCCCTATCGGGCTCTGTCGGGCTCTGTCGGGCTCTGTCGGGCTCTGTCGGGTTCTGTCGGGCTCTGTCGGGCTCTTTCGGGCTCTTCTGGGCCCTGTCGGGCCCTGTCGGGCTCTGTCGGGCTCTGTCGGGCTCTGTCGGGCTCTACTGGGCCCTGTCGGGCCCTGTCGGGCCCTGTCGGGCTCTGTCGGGTTCTGTCGGGCTCTGTCGGGCTCTGTCGGGCTCTGTCGGGCTCTGTCGGGCTCTACTGGGCCCTGTCGGGCCCTGTCGGGCCCTGTCGGGCCCTGTCGGGCTCTGTCGGGCTCTGTCGGGCTCTGTCGGGCTCTACTGGGCTCTGTCGGGCTCTGTCGGGCTCTGTCGGGCCCTGTCGGGCTCTGTCGGGCTCTGTCGGGCCCTGTCGGGCTCTGTCGGGCTCTGTCGGGCTCTACTGGGCTCTGTCGGGCTCTGTCGGGCTCTACTGGGCCCTGTCGGGCTCTGTCGGGCCCTGTCGGGCTCTGTCGGGCTCTGTCGGGCCCTGTCGGGCTCTGTCGGGCTCTGTCGGGCTCTGTCGGGCTCTACTGGGCTCTGTCGGGTTCTACTGGGCTCTACTGGGCCCTGTCGGGCTCTGTCGGGCTCTGTCGGGCTCTGTCGGGCACTGTCGGGCCCTGTCGGGCTCTGTCCGGCTCTGTCGGGCCCTGTCGGGCTCTGTCGGGCTCTGTCGGACTCTGTCGGGCTCTACTGGGCCCGACAGGGCTCTGTCGGGCTCTGTCGGGCCCTGTCAGGCTCTGTCGGGCTCTGTCGGGCCCTGTCGGGCTCTGTCGGGCTCTACTGGGCCCTGTCGGGCCCTGTCGGGCTCTGTCGGGCTCTGTCGGGCCCTGTCGGGCTCTGTCGGGCTCTGTCGGGCTGTGTCGGGCTCTGTCGGGCTCTACTGGGCTCTACTGGGCTCTGTCGGGCTCTGTCGGGCTCTGTCGGGCTCTGTCGGGCTCTACTGGGCCCTGTCGGGCCCTGTCAGGCTCTGTCGGGCTCTGTCGGGCTCTGTCGGGCTCTGTCGGGCTCTACTGGGCCCTGTCGGGCCCTGTCGGGCTCTGTCGGGCTCTGTCGGGCTCTGTCGGGCTCTACTGGGCTCTACTGGGCTCTGTCGGGCTCTGTCGGGCTCTGTCGGGCTCTATCGGGCCCTGTCGGGCCCTGTCGGGCTCTGTCGGGCTCTGTCGTGCCCTGTCGGGCCCTGTCGGGCCCTGTCGGGCTCTGTCGGGCTCTGTCGGGCTCTGTCGGGCTCTACTGGGCTCTACTGGGCCCTGTCGGGCTCTGTCGGGCTCTACTGGGCCCTGTCGGGCTCTGTCGGGCTCTGTCGGGCTCTGTCGGGCTCTGTCAGGCTCTGTCGGGCCCTGTCGGGCCCTGTCGGGCCCTGTCGGGCCCTGATCGGGCTCTGTCGGGCTCTGTCGGGCTCTGTCGGGCTCTACTGGGCCCTGTCGGGCTCTGTCGGGCTCTGTCGGGCCCTGTCGGGCTCTGTCGGGCTCTACTGGGCCCTGTTGGGCGCTGTCGGGCTCTGTCGGGCTCTGTCGGGCTCTGTCGGGCCCTGTCGGGCTCTGTCGGGCTCTGTCGGGCTCTGTCGGGCTCTACTGGGCCCTGTCGGGTTCTGTCGGGCTCTGTCGGGCTCTGTCGGGCTCTACTAGGCCTGTCGGGCTCTGTCGGGCTCTGTCCGGCCCTGTCGGGCTCTGTCGGGCTCTCTCGGGCTCTGTCGGGCTCTACTGGGCCCTGTCGGGCTCTGTCGGGCTCTGTCGGGCTCTGTCGGGCCCTGTCGGGCTCTGTCGGGCTCTGTCGGGCTCTGTCGGGCTCTACTGGGCCCTGTCGGACTCTGTCGGGCTCTGTCGGGCTCTGTCGGGCTCTGACGGGTTCTGTCGGGCTCTGTCGGGCTCTGTCGGGCTCTACTGGGCCCTGTCGGGCTCTGTCGGGCTCTGTCGGCTCTGTCGGGCTCTGTCGGGCTCTACTGGGCCCTGTCGGGCCCTGTCGGGCCCTGTCGGGCTCTGTCGGGCCCTGTCGGGCCCTGTCGGGCTCTGTCGGGCTCTGTCGGGCTCTGTCGGGCCCTGTCGGGCTCTGTTCGGGCTCTGTCGGGCCTGTCGGGCCCTGTCGGGCCCTGACGGGCTCTGTCGGGCTCTGTCGGGCTCTGTCGGGCTCTACTGGGCCCTGTCGGGCTCTGTCGGGCTCTGTCGGGCTCTGTCGGGCCCTGTCGGGCTCTGTCGGGCTCTACTGGGCCCTGTCGGGCTCTGTCGGGCTCTGTCGGGGCCCTGTCGGGCTCTGTCGGGCTCTGTCGGGCCCTGTCGGGCTCTGTCGGGCTCTGTCGGGCTCTGTCGGGCTCTACTGGGCTCTGTCGGCTCTGTCAGGCTCTGTCGGGCTCTGTCGGGCTCTACTGGGCCCTGTCGGGCTCTGTCGGGCCCTGTCGGGCCCTGTCGGGCCCTGTCGGGCTCTGTCGGCTCTGTCGGGCTCTACTGGGCTCTGTCGGGCCCTGTCGGGCCCTATCGGGCTCTGTCGGGCTCTGTCGGGCCCTGTCGGGCTCTACTGGGACCTGTCGGGCGCTGTCGGGCTCTGTCGGGCTCTGTCGGGCTCTGTCGGGCCCTGTCGGCTCTGTCGGGCTCTGTCGGCTCTGTCGGGCTCTACTGGGCCCTGTCGGGTTCTGTCGGGCTCTGTCGGGCTCTGTCGGGCTCTACTAGGCCCTGTCGGGCCCTGTCGGGATCTGTCGGGCTCTGTCGGGCTCTCTCGGGCCCTGTCGGGCTCTGTCGGGCCCTGTCGGGTTCTGTCGGGCTCTCTCGGGCTCTGTCGGGCTCTACTGGGCCCTGTCGGGCTCTGTCGGGCTCTCTCGGGCTCTGTCGGGCCCTGTCGGGCTCTGTCGGGCTCTGTCGGGCTCTGTCGGGCTCTACTGGGCCCTGTCGGACTCTGTCGGGCTCTGTCGGGCTCTGTCGGGCTCTGACGGGTTCTGTCGGGCTCTGTCGGGCTCTGTCGGGCTCTACGGGGCCCTGTCGGGCTCTGTTGGGCTCTGTCGGGCTCTGTCGGGCTCTACTGGGCCCTGTCGGGCCCTGTCGGGCTCTGTCGGGCTCTGTCGGGCTCTGTCGGGCTCTGTCGGGCTCTACTGGGCTCTGTCGGGCCCTGTCGGGCCCTGTCGGGCTCTGTCGGGCCCTGTCGGGCCCTGTCGGGCCCTGTCGGGCTCTGTCGGGCTCTGTCGGGCCCTGGTCGGGCTCTGTCGGGCTCTGTCGGGCCCTGTCGGGCTCTGTCGGGCCCTGTCGGGCTCTACTGGGCTCTGTCGGGCCCTGTCGGGCCCTGTTCGGGCTCTGTCAGGCTCTGTCGGGCCCTGTCGGGCTCTGTCGGGCTCTGTCGGGCTCTGTCGGGCTCTACTGGGCCCTGTCGGGCCCTGTCGGGCTCTGTCGGGCTCTGTCGGGCTCTGTCGGGCTCAACTGGTCTCTGTCGGGCTCTGTCGGGTTCTGTCGGGCTCTGCTCGGGCTCTGTCGGACTCTGTCGGGCTCTACTGGGCTCTACTGGGCTCTGTCGGGCTCTGTCGGGATCTACTGGGCCCTGTCGGGCTCTGTCGGGCTCTGTCGGGCCCTGTCGGGCTCTGTCGGGCTCTGTCGGGCTCTGTCGGGTTCTGTCCGGGCTCTGTCGGGCTCTTTCGGGCTCTTCTGGGCCCGGTCGGGCCCTGTCGGGCTCTGTCGGGCTCTGTCGGGCTCTGTCGGGCTCTACTGGGCCCTGTCGGGCCCTGTCGGGCCCTGTTCGGGCTCTGTCGGGTTCTGTCGGGCTCTGTCGGGCTCTGTCGGGCTCTGTCGGGCTCTACTGGGCCCTGTCGGGCCCTGTCGGCCCTGTCGGGCTCTGTCGGGCCCTGTCGGGCTCTGTCGGGCTCTGTCGGGCTCTGTCGGGCTCTACTGGGCTCTGTCGGGCTCTGTCGGGCTCTGTCGGGCCCTGTCGGGCTCTGTCGGGCTCTGTCGGGCCCTGTCGGGCTCTGTCGGGCTCTGTCGGGCTCTACTGGGCTCTGTCGGGCTCTGTCGGGCTCTACTGGGCCCTGTCGGGCTCTGTCGGCCCTGTCGGGCTCTGTCGGGCCCTGTCGGGCTCTGTCGGGCTCTGTCGGGCTCTGTCGGGCTCTGTCGGGCTCTACTGGGCTCTGTCGGGTTCTACTGGGCTCTACTGGGCCCTGTCGGGCTCTGTCGGGCTCTGTCGGGCTCTGTCGGGCACTGTCGGGCCCTGTCGGGCTCTGTCCGGCTCTGTCGGGCCCTGTCGGGCTCTGTCGGGCTCTGTCGGGCCCTGTCGGGCTCTGTCGGGCTCTGTCGGGCTCTACTGGCTCTGTCGGTCTCTGTCGGGCTCTACTGGGCCCGGTCGGGCTCTGTCGGGCCCTGTCGGGCTCTGTCGGCCCTGTCGGGCCCTGTCGGGCTCTGTCGGGCTCTGTCGGGCCCTGTCGGGCTCTACTGGGCTCTACTGGGGCTCTGTCGGGCTCTGTCGGCTCTACTGGGCCCTGTCGGGCCCTGTCGGCTCTGTCGGGCTCTGTCGGGCTCTGTCGGGCCCTGTCGGGCTCTGTCGGGCTCTGTCGGGCTCTGTCGGGCTCTACTGGGCTCTACTGG
>NW_027017031.1:0-50021 GCF_036013445.1 Caloenas nicobarica
GACAGAGCCCGACAGAGCCCGACAGGGCCCGACAGGGCCCGACAGGTCCCAGTAGAGCCCGACAGAGCTCGACAGAGCCCAGTAGAGCCGAGTAGAGCCCGACAGAGCCCGACAGAGCCCGACAGGGCACGACAGGGCCCAGTAGAGCCCGACAGAGCCCTACAGAGCCCAGTAGAGCCCAGTAGAGCCCGACAGAGCCCGACAGAGCCCGACAGGGCCCGACAGAGCCCGACAGAGCCCGACAGGGCCCGACAGAGCCCGACAGAGCCCGACAGAGCCCAGTAGAGCCCGACAGAGCCCGACAGAACCCGACAGAGCCCGACAGGGCCCGACAGGGCCCGACAGGGCCCAGTAGAGCCCGACAGAGTCCGACAGAGCCCAGTAGAGCCCAGTAGAGCCCGACAGAGCCCGACAGAGCCGGACAGAGCCCGACAGAGCCCGACAGGGCCCGACAGGGCCCGACAGGGCCCGACAGGGCCCAGTAGAGCCCGACAGAGCCCGACAGGGCACGACAGGGCCCGACAGGGCCCAGTAGAGCCCGACAGAGCCCGACAGAGCCCGACAGGGCCCGACAGGGCCCGACAGGGCCCAGTAGAGCCCGACAGAGCTCGACAGAGCCCAGTAGAGCCGAGTGGAGCCTGACAGAGCCCGACAGAGCCCGACAGAGCCCGACAGGGCCCGACAGAGCCCGACAGAGCCCGACAGAGCCCGACAGGGCCCAGTAGAGCCCGACAGAGCCCGACAGAGCCCGACAGAGCCCGACAGAGCCCGACAGGGCCCGACAGGGCCCGACAGAGCCCGACAGGGCCCGACAGGGCCCGACAGGGCCCGACAGAGCCCGACAGAGTCCGACAGGGCCCGACAGGGCCCAGTAAAGCCCGACAGAGCCCGACAGAGCCCGACAGAGCCCGACAGGGCCCGACAGAGCCCGACAGAGCCCGACAGAGCCCGACAGTGCCCGACAGGGCCCAGTAGAGCCCGACAGAGCCCGACAGAGCCCAGTCGAGCCCGACAGAGCCCGACAGAGCTTGACAGAGCCCGACAGGGCCCGACAGAGCCCTACAGGACCCAGTAGAGAACGACAGAGCCCGACAGAGCCCGACAGGGCCCGACAGGGCCCAGTAGAGCCCGACAGAGCCCGACAGAGCCCGACAGAGCCCGACAGGGCCCGACAGAGAACAGTAGAGCCCAGTAGAGCCCGACAGAGCCCGACAGAGCCCGACAGAGCCCGACAGAGCCCGACAGGGCCCGACAGGGCCCAGTAGAGCCCGACAGAGCCCGACAGAGCCCGACAGGGCGCAGTAGAGCCCGACAGATCCCGACAGGGCCCGACAGAGCCCGACAGAGCCCGACAGGGCCCGACAGGGCCCGACAGAGCCCGACAGGGCCCAGTAGAGCCCGACATAGCCCGACAGAGCCCGACAGGGCCCGACAGAGCCCGACAGGGCCCGACAGGGCCCGACAGGGCCCGACAGAGCCCGACAGGGCCCGAGAGGGCCCGACAGAGCCCGACAGAGCCCAGTAGAGCCCGACAGAGCCCGACAGAGCCCGACAGAACCCGACAGAGCCCGACAGAGCCCAGTAGAGCCCGACAGAGCCCGACAGGGCCCGACAGAGCCCGACAGAGCCCGACAGAGCCCGACAGAGCCCGACAGGGCCCAGTAGAGCCCGACAGGGCCCGACAGGGCCCGACAGAGCCCGACAGGGCCCGACAGGGCCCGACAGAGCCCGACAGAGCCCGACAGGGCCCAGTAGAGCCCGACAGAGCCCGACAGAGCCCGACAGGGCCCGACAGGGCCCGACAGGGCCCGACAGAGCCCGACAGAGCCCGACAGGGCCCAGTAGAGCCCGACAGAGCCCGACAGAGCCCGACAGAGCCCGACAGAGCCCGACAGGGCCCGACAGAGCCCGAAAGGGACCGACAGGGGCTGACAGATCCCGACAGGGCCCAGTAGAGCCCGACATAGCCCGACAGAGCCCGACAGGGCCCGACAGAGCCCGACAGAGCCCGACAGAGCCCGACAGGGCCCAGTAGAGCCCGACAGGGCCCGACAGGGCCCGACAGAGCCCGACAGGGCCCGACAGGGCCCGACAGAGCCCGACAGAGCCCGACAGGGCCCAGTAGAGCCCGACAGAGCCCGACAGGGCCCGACAGAGCCCGACAGAGCCCGACAGGGCCCGACAGGGCCCGACAGGGCCCGACAGAGCCCGACAGAGCCCGACAGGGCCCAGTAGAGCCCGACATAGCCCGACAGAGCCCGACAGGGCCCGACAGAGCCCGACAGGGCCCGACAGGGCCCGACAGGGCCCGACAGAGCCCGACAGGGCCCGAGAGGGCCCGACAGAGCCCGACAGAGCCCAGTAGAGCCCGACAGAGCCCGACAGAGCCCGACAGAACCCGACAGAGCCCGACAGAGCCCAGTAGAGCCCGACAGAGCCCGACAGGGCCCGACAGAGCCCGACAGAGCCCGACAGAGCCCGACAGAGCCCGACAGGGCCCAGTAGAGCCCGACAGGGCCCGACAGGGCCCGACAGAGCCCGACAGGGCCCGACAGGGCCCGACAGAGCCCGACAGAGCCCGACAGGGCCCAGTAGAGCCCGACAGAGCCCGACAGGGCCTGACAGAGCCCGACAGAGCCCGACAGGGCCCGACAGGGCCCGACAGGGCCCGACAGAGCCCGACAGAGCCCGACAGGGCCCAGTAGAGCCCGACAGAGCCCGACAGAGCCCGACAGAGCCCGACAGAGCCCGACAGGGCCCGACAGAGCCCGAAAGGGACCGACAGGGGCTGACAGATCCCGACAGAGCCCAGTAGAGCCCGACAGAGCCCGACAGAGCCCGACAGAGCCCGACAGAGCCCGACAGGGCCCAGTAGAGCCCAGTAGAGCCCGACAGAGCCCATTAGAGCCCGACAGAGCCCGACAGAGCCCGACAGAGCCCGACAGGGACCGACAGAGCCCGACAGAGCCCGACAGAGCCCGACAGGGCCCGACAGAGCCCGACAGAGCCCGACAGAGCCCGACAGGGCCCAGTAGAGCCCGACAGAGCACGACAGAGACCGACAGAGCCCGACAGAGCCCAGTAGAGCCCGACAGAGCCCGACAGAGCCCGACAGGGCCCGACAGAGCCCGACAGAGCCCGACAAAGCCCGACAGGGCCCGACAGAGCCCGACAGAGCCTGACAGAGACCGACAGGGCCCAGTAGAGCCCGACAGAGCCCGACAGAGCCTGACATAGCCCGACAGAGCCCAGTAGAGCCCGACAGAGCCGGACAGAGCCCGACAGAGCCCGACAGAGCCCAGTAGAGCCCGACAGAGCCCGACAGAGCCCGACAGGGCCCGACAGGGCCCAGTAGAGCCCGACAGAGCCCTACAGAGCCCAGTAGAGTCCAGTAGAGCCCGACAGAGCCCGACAGAGCCCGACAGGGCCCGACAGAGCCCGACAGAGCCCGACAGGGCCCGACAGAGCCCGACAGAGCCCGACAGAGCCCAGTAGAGCCCGACAGAGCCCGACAGAACCCGACAGAGCCCGACAGGGCCCGACAGGGCCCGACAGGGCCCAGTAGAGCCCGACAGAGCCCGACAGAGCCCAGTAGAGCCCAGTAGAGCCCGACAGAGCCCGACAGAGCCGGACAGAGCCCGACAGAGCCCGACAGGGCGCGACAGGGCCCGACAGGGCCCGACAGGGCCCAGTAGAGCCCGACAGAGCCCGACAGGGCACGACAGGGCCCGACAGGGCCCTGTAGAGCCCGACATAGCCCGACAGAGCCCGACAGGGCCCGACAGGGCCCGACAGGGCCCAGTAGAGCCCGACAGAGCTCGACAGAGCCCAGTAGAGCCGAGTAGAGCCCGACAGAGCCCGACAGAGCCCGACAGAGCCCAGAAGAGCCCAGAAGAGCCCGACAGAGCCTGACAGAGCCCGACAGGGCCCGACAGGGCCCGCCAGAGCCCAGTAGAGCCCGACAGAGCCCGACAGAGCCCGACAAAGCCCGACAGGGCCCGACAGGGCCCGACAGAGCCCGACAGGGGCCAGTAGAGCCCGACAGAGCCCGACAGAGCCCGACAGGGCCCGACAGGGCCCGACAGAGCCCGACAGAGCCCAGTAGAGCCCGACAGAACCCGACAGAGCCCGACAGGGCCCGACAGAGCCCGACAGAGCCCGACAGAGCCCGACAGGGCCCAGTAGAGCCCAGTAGAGCCCGACAGAGCCCGACAGAGCCCGACAGGGCCCGACAGGGCCCGACAGAGCCCGACAGAGCCCGACAGAGCCCGACAGGGAACAGTAGAGCCCAGTAGAGCCCGACAGATCCCGACAGAGCCCGACAGAGCCCGACAGAGCCCAGTAGAGCCCAGTAGAGCCCGACAGAGCCCGACAGAGCCCGACAGGGCCCGACAGAGCCCGACAGGGCCCGACAGATCCCGACAGAGCCCGACAGAGCCCAGTAGAGCCCAGTAGAGCCCGACAGAGCCCGACAGAGCCCGACAGAGTCCGACAGGGCCCGACAGGGCCCGACAGAGCCCGACAGAGCCCGACCGGGCCCGACAGGGCCCGACAGAGCCCGACAGAGCCCGACAGAGCCCGACAGAGCCCAGTAGATCCCGACAGAGCCCGACAGAGCCCGACAGGGCCCGACAGAGCCCGACAGAGCCCAGTAGAGCCCAGTAGAGCCAGACAGAGCCCGACAGAGCCCGACAGGTCCCGACAGAGCCCGACAGGGCCCAGTAGAGCCCAGTTTAGCCCAGTAGAGCCCGACAGAGCCCGACAGAGCCCGACAGGGCCCGACAGAGCCCGACAGGGCCCAGTAGAGCCCAGTTTAGCCCAGTAGAGCCCGACAGAGCCCGACAGAGCCCGACAGAGCCCAGTAGAGCCCGACAGAGCCCGACAGAGCCCGACAGGGCCCGACAGGGCCCGACAGATCCCAGTTTAGCCCAGTAGAGCCCGACAGAGCCCGAGAGAGCTCGACAGAGCCCGACAGAGCCCGACAGAGCCCGACAGGGCCCGACAGGGCCCGACAGAGCCCGACAGAGCCCGACAGAGCCCAGTAGAGCCCGACAGAGCCCGACAGAGCCCGACAGGGCCCGACAGGGCCCGACAGGGCCCGACAGGGAACAGTAGAGCCCAGTAGAGCCCGACAGAGCCCGACAGAGCCCGACAGGGCCCGACAGAGCCCGACAGAGCCCGACAGGGCCCGACAGGGCCCGACAGAGCCCGACAGAGCCCAGTAGAGCCCGACAGAGCCCGACAGAGCCCGACAAAGCCCGACAGAGCCCGACAGAGCCCGACAGGGCCCAGTAGAGCCCGACAGAGCCCGACAGAGCCCGACAGAGCCCGAAAGAGCCCGACAGGGCCCGACAGGGCCCGACAGGGCCCGACAGGGCCCGACAGAGCCCGACAGGGCCCGACAGGGCCCGACAGGGCCCGACAGAGCCCGACAGGGCCCGACAGAGCCCAGTAAAGCCCGACAGAGCCCAACAGAGCCCGACAGAGCCCGACAGGGCACGACAGAGCCCGACAGAGCCCGACAGAGCCCGACAGGGCCCGACAGGGCCCAGTAGAGCCCGACAGAGCCCGACAGAGACCAGTAGAGTCCAGTAGAGCCCGACAGAGCCCGACAGAGCCCGACAGAGCCTGAACAGAGCCCGACAGGGCCCGACAGAGCCGGACAGAGCCCGACAGAGCCCGACAGAGCCTGACAGAGCCCAGTAGAGCCCAACAGAGCCCGACAGAGCCCAACAGAGCCCGACAGGGCCCGACAGGGCCGAGTAGAGCCCGACAGAGCCCGACAGAGTCCAGTAGAGCCCAGTAGAGCCCGACAGAGCCCGACAGAGCCCGACAGAGCCCAACAGAGCCCAGTAGAGCCCAGTAGAGCCCGACAGAGCCCGACAGAGCCCGACAGGGCCCGACAGGGCCCGACAGGGCCCGACAGAGCCCGACAGGGCCCGACAGGGCCCGACAGTTCCCAGTAGATCCCGACAGAGCCCGACAGAGCCCGACAGAGCCCGACAGGGCCCGACAGAGCCCGACAGAGCCCGACAGAGCCCGACAGGGCCCAGTAGAGCCCGACAGAGCCCGACAGAGCCCGACAGAGCCCGACAGGGCCCGACAGAGCCCGACAGAGCCCGACAGAGCCCGACAGGGCCCGACAGGGCCCAGTAGAGCCCGACAGAGCCCGACAGAGCCCGACAGAGCCCAGTAGAGCCCGACAGAGCCCGACAGAGCCCGACAGAGCCCGACAGAGCCCGACAGGGCCTGACAGAGCCCGACAAAGCCCGACAGGGCCCGACAGAGCCCGACAGAGCCCAGTAGAGCCCGACAGAGCCCGACAGAGCCCGACAGGGCCCGACAGGGCCCGACAGAGCCCGACAGAGCCCGACAGGGCCCGACAGAGCCCGACAGAGCCCAGTAGAGCCCGACAGAGCCCGACAGAGCCCGACAGAACCCAGTAGAGCCCGACAGAGCACGACAGAGCCCGACAGAGCCCGACAGGGCCCGACAGGGCCCGACAGAGCCCGACAGAGCCTGACAGAGCCCAGTAGAGCCCGACAGAGCCCGACAGAGCCCGACAGAGCCCGACAGGGCCCGACAGGGCCCAGTAGAGCCCGACAGAGCCCAGAAGAGCCCAGTAGAGCCCGACGGAGCCCGACAGAGCCCGACAGAGCCTGACAGAGCCCAATAGAGCCCGACAGAGCCCGACAGAGCCCGACAGGGCCCGACAGGGCCCGACAGAGCCCGACAGAGCCCGACAGGGCCCGACAGGGAACAGTAGAGCCCAGTAGAGCCCGACAGAGCCCGACAGAGCCCGACAGAGCCCGACAGAGCCTGACAGAGCCCAGTAGAGCCCAACAGAGCCCGACAGAGCCCAACAGAGCCCGACAGGGCCCGACAGGGCCCAGTAGAGCCCGACAGAGCCCGACAGAGTCCAGTAGAGCCCAGTAGAGCCCGACAGAGCCCGACAGAGCCCGACAGAGCCCGACAGAACCCGACAGAGCCCGACAGAGCCCAGTAGAGCCCGACAGAGCCCGACAGAGCCCGACAGGGCCCGACAGGGCCCGACAGGGCCCAGTAGAGCCCGACAGAGCCCGACAGAGCCCGACAGAGCCCGACAGGGCCCGACAGGGCCCGACAGAGCCTGACAGGGCCCGACAGGGCCCGACAGAGCCCGACAGAGCCCGACAGGGCCCAGTAGAGCCCGACAGAGCCCGACAGAGCCCGACAGAGCCCGAAAGAGCCCGACAGGGCCCGACAGGGCCCGACAGAGCCCGACAGGGCCCGACAGAGCCCGACAGAGCCCAGTAGAGCCCGACAGAGCCCGACAGAGCCCGACAGGGCCCGACAGGGCCCGACAGAGCCCGACAGAACCCAGTAGAGCCCGACAGAGCCCGACAGAGCCCGACAGGGCCCGACAGGGCCCGACAGAGCCCGACAGAACCCAGTAGAGCCCGACAGAGCCCGACAGAGCCCGACAGGGCCCGACAGGGCCCAGTAGAGCCCGACAGAGCCCTACAGAGCCCAGTAGAGCCCAGTAGAGCCCGACAGAGCCCGACAGAGCCCGACAGGGCCCGACAGAGCCCGACAGAGCCCGACAGGGCCCGACAGAGCCCGACAGAGCCCGACAGAGCCCAGTAGAGCCCGACAGAGCCCGACAGAACCCGACAGAGCCCGACAGGGCCCGACAGGGCCCGACAGGGCCCAGTAGAACCCGACAGAGCCCGACAGAGCCCAGTAGAGCGCAGATGAGCCCGACAGAGCCCGACAGAGCCGGACAGAGCCCGACAGAGCCCGACAGGGCCCGACAGGGCCCGACAGGGCCCGACAGGACCCAGTAGAGCCCGACAGAGCCCGACAGGGCACGACAGGGCCCGACAGGGCCCAGTAGAGCCCGACAGAGCCCGACAGAGCCCGACAGGGCCCGACAGGGCCCGACAGGGCCCAGTAGAGCCCGACAGAGCTCGACAGAGCCCAGTAGAGCCGAGTAGAGCCCGACAGAGCCCGACAGAGCCCGACAGAGCCCGACAGGGCCCGACAGAGCCCGACAGAGCCCGACAGAGCCCGACAGGGCCCAGTAGAGCCCGACAGAGCCCGACAGAGCCCGACAGAGCCCGACAGGGCCCGACAGGGCCCGACAGAGCCCGACAGGGCCCGACAGGGCCCGACAGGGCCCGACAGGGCCCGACAGAGCCCGACAGAGTCCGACAGGGCCCGACAGGGCCCAGTAAAGCCCGACAGAGCCCGACAGAGCCCGACAGAGCCCGACAGGGCCCGACAGAGCCCGACAGAGCCCGACAGAGCCCGACAGGGCCCGACAGGGCCCAGTCGAGCCCGACAGAGCCCGACAGAGCCCAGTCGAGCCCGACAGAGCCCGACAGAGCTTGACAGAGCCCGACAGGGCCCGACAGAGCCCTACAGGGCCCAGTAGAGAACGACAGAGCCCGACAGAGCCCGACAGGGCCCGACAGGGCCCGACAGGGCCCGACAGGGCCCAGTAGAGCCCGACAGAGCCCGACAGAGCCCGACAGAGCCCGACAGGGCCCGACAGAGAACAGTAGAGCCCAGTAGAGCCCGACAGAGCCCGACAGAGCCCGACAGAGCCCGACAGAGCCCGACAGGGCCCGACAGGGCCCAGTAGAGCCCGACAGAGCCCGACAGAGCCCGACAGGGCCCAGTAGAGCCCGACAGATCCCGACAGGGCCCGACAGAGCCCGACAGAGCCCGACAGGGCCCGACAGGGCCCGACAGAGCCCGACAGGGCCCAGTAGAGCCCGACATAGCCCGACAGAGCCCGACAGGGCCCGACAGAGCCCGACAGGGCCCGACAGCGCCCGACAGAGCCCGACAGGGCCCGAGAGGGCCCGACAGAGCCCGACAGAGCCCAGTAGAGCCCGACAGAGCCTGACAGAGCCCGACAGAACCCGACAGAGCCCGACAGAGCCCAGTAGAGCCCGACAGAGCCCGACAGGGCCCGACAGGGCCCGACAGAGCCCGACAGGGCCCGACAGAGCCCGACAGAGCCCGACACGGCCCGACAGAGCCCGACAGAGCCCGACAGAGCCCGACAGGGCCCAGTAGAGCCCGACAGGGCCCGACAGGGCCCGACAGAGCTAGACAGGGCCCGACAGGGCCCGACAGAGCCCGACAGAGCCCGACAGGGCCCAGTAGAGCCCGACAGAGCCCGACAGGGCCCGACAGAGCCCGACAGAGCCCGACAGGGCCCGACAGGGCCCGACAGGGCCCGACAGAGCCCGACAGAGCCCGACAGGGCCCAGTAGAGCCCGACAGAGCCCGACAGAGCCCGACAGAGCCCGACAGAGCCCGACAGGGCCCGACAGAGCCCGAAAGGGACCGACAGGGGCTGACAGATCCCGACAGAGCCCAGTAGAGCCCGACAAAGCCCGACAGAGCCCGACAGAGCCCGACAGAGCCCGACAGGGCCCAGTAGAGCCCAGTAGAGCCCGACAGAGCCCATTAGAGCCCGACAGAGCCCGACAGAGCCCGACAGAGCCCGACAGGGACCGACAGAGCCCGACAGAGCCCGACAGAGCCCGACAGGGCCCGACAGAGCCCGACAGAGCCCGACAGAGCCCGACAGGGCCCAGTAGAGCCCGACAGAGCACGACAGAGACCGACAGAGCCCGACAGAGCCCAGTAGAGCCCGACAGAGCCCGACAGAGCCCGACAGGGCCCGACAGAGCCCGACAGAGCCCGACAAAGCCCGACAGGGCCCGACAGAGCCCGACAGAGCCCGACAGAGACCGACAGGGCCCAGTAGAGCCCGACAGAGCCCGACAGAGCCTGACATAGCCCGACAGAGCCCAGTAGAGCCCGACAGAGCCGGACAGAGCCCGACAGAGCCCGACAGAGCCCAGTAGAGCCCGACAGAGCCCGACAGAGCCCGACAGGGCCCGACAGGGCCCAGTAGAGCCCGACAGAGCCCTACAGAGCCCAGTAGAGCCCAGTAGAGCCCGACAGAGCCCGACAGAGCCCGACAGGGCCCGACAGAGCCCGACAGAGCCCGACAGGGCCCGACAGAGCCCGACAGAGCCCGACAGAGCCCAGTAGAGCCCGACAGAGCCCGACAGAACCCGACAGAGCCCGACAGGGCCCGACAGGGCCCGACAGGGCCCAGTAGAGCCCGACAGAGCCCGACAGAGCCCAGTAGAGCCCAGTAGAGCCCGACAGAGCCCGACAGAGCCGGACAGAGCCCGACAGAGCCCGACAGGGCCCGACAGGGCCCGACAGGGCCCGACAGGGCCCAGTAGAGCCCGACAGAGCCCGACAGGGCACGACAGGGCCCGACAGGGCCCAGTAGAGCCCGACAGAGCCCGACAGAGCCCGACAGGGCCCGACAGGGCCCGACAGGGCCCAGTAGAGCCCGACAGAGCTCGACAGAGCCCAGTAGAGCCGAGTAGAGCCCGACAGAGCCCGACAGAGCCCGACAGGGCCCGACAGGGCCCAGTAGAGCCCGACAGAGCCCTACAGAGCCCAGTAGAGCCCAGTAGAGCCCGACAGAGCCCGACAGAGCCCGACAGGGCCCGACAGAGCCCGACAGAGCCCGACAGGGCCCGACAGAGCCCGACAGAGCCCGACAGAGCCCAGTAGAGCCCGACAGAGCCCGACAGAACCCGACAGAGCCCGACAGGGCCCGACAGGGCCCGACAGGGCCCAGTAGAGCCCGACAGAGCCCGACAGAGCCCAGTAGAGCCCAGTAGAGCCCGACAGAGCCCGACAGAGCCGGACAGAGCCCGACAGAGCCCGACAGGGCCCGACAGGGCCCGACAGGGCCCGACAGGGCCCAGTAGAGCCCGACAGAGCCCGACAGGGCACGACAGGGCCCGACAGAGCCCGACAGAGCCCGACAGTGCCCGACAGGGCCCAGTAGAGCCCGACAGAGCCCGACAGAGCCCAGTCGAGCCCGACAGAGCCCGACAGAGCTTGACAGAGCCCGACAGGGCCCGACAGAGCCCTACAGGGCCCAGTAGAGAACGACAGAGCCCGACAGAGCCCGACAGGGCCCGACAGGGCCCGACAGGGCCCGACAGGGCCCAGTAGAGCCCGACAGAGCCCGACAGAGCCCGACAGAGCCCGACAGGGCCCGACAGAGAACAGTAGAGCCCAGTAGAGCCCGACAGAGCCCGACAGAGCCCGACAGAGCCCGACAGAGCCCGACAGGGCCCGACAGGGCCCAGTAGAGCCCGACAGAGCCCGACAGAGCCCGACAGGGCCCAGTAGAGCCCGACAGATCCCGACAGGGCCCGACAGAGCCCGACAGAGCCCGACAGGGCCCGACAGGGCCCGACAGAGCCCGACAGGGCCCAGTAGAGCCCGACATAGCCCGACAGAGCCCGACAGGGCCCGACAGAGCCCGACAGGGCCCGACAGGGCCCGACAGGGCCCGACAGAGCCCGACAGGGCCCGAGAGGGCCCGACAGAGCCCGACAGAGCCCAGTAGAGCCCGACAGAGCCCGACAGAGCCCGACAGAACCCGACAGAGCCCGACAGAGCCCAGTAGAGCCCGACAGAGCCCGACAGGGCCCGACAGAGCCCGACAGAGCCCGACAGAGCCCGACAGAGCCCGACAGGGCCCAGTAGAGCCCGACAGGGCCCGACAGGGCCCGACAGAGCCCGACAGGGCCCGACAGGGCCCGACAGAGCCCGACAGAGCCCGACAGGGCCCAGTAGAGCCCGACAGAGCCCGACAGAGCCCGACAGGGCCCGACAGGGCCCGACAGGGCCCGACAGAGCCCGACAGAGCCCGACAGGGCCCAGTAGAGCCCGACAGAGCCCGACAGAGCCCGACAGAGCCCGACAGAGCCCGACAGGGCCCGACAGAGCCCGAAAGGGACCGACAGGGGCTGACAGATCCCGACAGGGCCCAGTAGAGCCCGACATAGCCCGACAGAGCCCGACAGGGCCCGACAGAGCCCGACAGAGCCCGACAGAGCCCGACAGGGCCCGACAGGGCCCGACAGGGCCCAGTAGAGCCCGACAGAGCTCGACAGAGCCCAGTAGAGCCGAGTAGAGCCCGACAGAGCCCGACAGAGCCCGACAGGGCCCGACAGGGCCCAGTAGAGCCCGACAGAGCCCTACAGAGCCCAGTAGAGCCCAGTAGAGCCCGACAGAGCCCGACAGAGCCCGACAGGGCCCGACAGAGCCCGACAGAGCCCGACAGGGCCCGACAGAGCCCGACAGAGCCCGACAGAGCCCAGTAGAGCCCGACAGAGCCCGACAGAACCCGACAGAGCCCGACAGGGCCCGACAGGGCCCGACAGGGCCCAGTAGAGCCCGACAGAGCCCGACAGAGCCCAGTAGAGCCCAGTAGAGCCCGACAGAGCCCGACAGAGCCGGACAGAGCCCGACAGAGCCCGACAGGGCCCGACAGGGCCCGACAGGGCCCGACAGGGCCCAGTAGAGCCCGACAGAGCCCGACAGGGCACGACAGGGCCCGACAGAGCCCGACAGAGCCCGACAGTGCCCGACAGGGCCCAGTAGAGCCCGACAGAGCCCGACAGAGCCCAGTCGAGCCCGACAGAGCCCGACAGAGCTTGACAGAGCCCGACAGGGCCCGACAGAGCCCTACAGGGCCCAGTAGAGAACGACAGAGCCCGACAGAGCCCGACAGGGCCCGACAGGGCCCGACAGGGCCCGACAGGGCCCAGTAGAGCCCGACAGAGCCCGACAGAGCCCGACAGAGCCCGACAGGGCCCGACAGAGAACAGTAGAGCCCAGTAGAGCCCGACAGAGCCCGACAGAGCCCGACAGAGCCCGACAGAGCCCGACAGGGCCCGACAGGGCCCAGTAGAGCCCGACAGAGCCCGACAGAGCCCGACAGGGCCCAGTAGAGCCCGACAGATCCCGACAGGGCCCGACAGAGCCCGACAGAGCCCGACAGGGCCCGACAGGGCCCGACAGAGCCCGACAGGGCCCAGTAGAGCCCGACATAGCCCGACAGAGCCCGACAGGGCCCGACAGAGCCCGACAGGGCCCGACAGGGCCCGACAGGGCCCGACAGAGCCCGACAGGGCCCGAGAGGGCCCGACAGAGCCCGACAGAGCCCAGTAGAGCCCGACAGAGCCCGACAGAGCCCGACAGAACCCGACAGAGCCCGACAGAGCCCAGTAGAGCCCGACAGAGCCCGACAGGGCCCGACAGAGCCCGACAGAGCCCGACAGAGCCCGACAGAGCCCGACAGGGCCCAGTAGAGCCCGACAGGGCCCGACAGGGCCCGACAGAGCCCGACAGGGCCCGACAGGGCCCGACAGAGCCCGACAGAGCCCGACAGGGCCCAGTAGAGCCCGACAGAGCCCGACAGAGCCCGACAGGGCCCGACAGGGCCCGACAGGGCCCGACAGAGCCCGACAGAGCCCGACAGGGCCCAGTAGAGCCCGACAGAGCCCGACAGAGCCCGACAGAGCCCGACAGAGCCCGACAGGGCCCGACAGAGCCCGAAAGGGACCGACAGGGGCTGACAGATCCCGACAGGGCCCAGTAGAGCCCGACATAGCCCGACAGAGCCCGACAGGGCCCGACAGAGCCCGACAGAGCCCGACAGAGCCCGACAGGGCCCAGTAGAGCCCGACAGGGCCCGACAGGGCCCGACAGAGCCCGACAGGGCCCGACAGGGCCCGACAGAGCCCGACAGAGCCCGACAGGGCCCAGTAGAGCCCGACAGAGCCCGACAGGGCCCGACAGAGCCCGACAGAGCCCGACAGGGCCCGACAGGGCCCGACAGGGCCCGACAGAGCCCGACAGAGCCCGACAGGGCCCAGTAGAGCCCGACATAGCCCGACAGAGCCCGACAGGGCCCGACAGAGCACGACAGGGCCCGACAGGGCCCGACAGGGCCCAGTAAAGCCCGACAGAGCCCGACAGAGCCCGACAGAGCCCGACAGGGCCCGACAGAGCCCGACAGAGCCCGACAGAGCCCGACAGGGCCCGACAGGGCCCAGTCGAGCCCGACAGAGCCCGACAGAGCCCAGTCGAGCCCGACAGAGCCCGACAGAGCTTGACAGAGCCCGACAGGGCCCGACAGAGCCCTACAGGGCCCAGTAGAGAACGACAGAGCCCGACAGAGCCCGACAGGGCCCGACAGGGCCCGACAGGGCCCGACAGGGCCCAGTAGAGCCCGACAGAGCCCGACAGAGCCCGACAGAGCCCGACAGGGCCCGACAGAGAACAGTAGAGCCCAGTAGAGCCCGACAGAGCCCGACAGAGCCCGACAGAGCCCGACAGAGCCCGACAGGGCCCGACAGGGCCCAGTAGAGCCCGACAGAGCCCGACAGAGCCCGACAGGGCCCAGTAGAGCCCGACAGATCCCGACAGGGCCCGACAGAGCCCGACAGAGCCCGACAGGGCCCGACAGGGCCCGACAGAGCCCGACAGGGCCCAGTAGAGCCCGACATAGCCCGACAGAGCCCGACAGGGCCCGACAGAGCCCGACAGGGCCCGACAGCGCCCGACAGAGCCCGACAGGGCCCGAGAGGGCCCGACAGAGCCCGACAGAGCCCAGTAGAGCCCGACAGAGCCTGACAGAGCCCGACAGAACCCGACAGAGCCCGACAGAGCCCAGTAGAGCCCGACAGAGCCCGACAGGGCCCGACAGAGCCCGACAGAGCCCGACAGGGCCCGACAGAGCCCGACAGAGCCCGACACGGCCCGACAGAGCCCGACAGAGCCCGACAGAGCCCGACAGGGCCCAGTAGAGCCCGACAGGGCCCGACAGGGCCCGACAGAGCTAGACAGGGCCCGACAGGGCCCGACAGAGCCCGACAGAGCCCGACAGGGCCCAGTAGAGCCCGACAGAGCCCGACAGGGCCCGACAGAGCCCGACAGAGCCCGACAGGGCCCGACAGGGCCCGACAGGGCCCGACAGAGCCCGACAGAGCCCGACAGGGCCCAGTAGAGCCCGACAGAGCCCGACAGAGCCCGACAGAGCCCGACAGAGCCCGACAGGGCCCGACAGAGCCCGAAAGGGACCGACAGGGGCTGACAGATCCCGACAGAGCCCAGTAGAGCCCGACAGAGCCCGACAGAGCCCGACAGAGCCCGACAGAGCCCGACAGGGCCCAGTAGAGCCCAGTAGAGCCCGACAGAGCCCATTAGAGCCCGACAGAGCCCGACAGAGCCCGACAGAGCCCGACAGGGACCGACAGAGCCCGACAGAGCCCGACAGAGCCCGACAGGGCCCGACAGAGCCCGACAGAGCCCGACAGAGCCCAACAGGGCCCAGTAGAGCCCGACAGAGCACGACAGAGACCGACAGAGCCCGACAGAGCCCAGTAGAGCCCGACAGAGCCCGACAGAGCCCGACAGGGCCCGACAGAGCCCGACAGAGCCCGACAAAGCCCGACAGGGCCCGACAGAGCCCGACAGAGCCCGACAGAGACCGACAGGGCCCAGTAGAGCCCGACAGAGCCCGACAGAGCCTGACATAGCCCGACAGAGCCCAGTAGAGCCCGACAGAGCCGGACAGAGCCCGACAGAGCCCGACAGAGCCCAGTAGAGCCCGACAGAGCCCGACAGAGCCCGACAGGGCCCGACAGGGCCCAGTAGAGCCCGACAGAGCCCTACAGAGCCCAGTAGAGCCCAGTAGAGCCCGACAGAGCCCGACAGAGCCCGACAGGGCCCGACAGAGCCCGACAGAGCCCGACAGGGCCCGACAGAGCCCGACAGAGCCCGACAGAGCCCAGTAGAGCCCGACAGAGCCCGACAGAACCCGACAGAGCCCGACAGGGCCCGACAGGGCCCGACAGGGCCCAGTAGAGCCCGACAGAGCCCGACAGAGCCCAGTAGAGCCCAGTAGAGCCCGACAGAGCCCGACAGAGCCGGACAGAGCCCGACAGAGCCCGACAGGGCCCGACAGGGCCCGACAGGGCCCGACAGGGCCCAGTAGAGCCCGACAGAGCCCGACAGGGCACGACAGGGCCCGACAGGGCCCAGTAGAGCCCGACAGAGCCCGACAGAGCCCGACAGGGCCCGACAGGGCCCGACAGGGCCCAGTAGAGCCCGACAGAGCTCGACAGAGCCCAGTAGAGCCGAGTAGAGCCCGACAGAGCCCGACAGAGCCTGACAGGGCCCGACAGGGCCCAGTAGAGCCCGACAGAGCCCTACAGAGCCCAGTAGAGCCCAGTAGAGCCCGACAGAGCCCGACAGAGCCCGACAGGGCCCGACAGAGCCCGACAGAGCCCGACAGGGCCCGACAGAGCCCGACAGAGCCCGACAGAGCCCAGTAGAGCCCGACAGATCCCGACAGGGCCCGACAGAGCCCGACAGAGCCCGACAGGGCCCGACAGGGCCCGACAGAGCCCGACAGGGCCCAGTAGAGCCCGACAGAGCCCGACAGGGCACGACAGGGCCCGACAGAGCCCGACAGAGCCCGACAGTGCCCGACAGGGCCCAGTAGAGCCCGACAGAGCCCGACAGAGCCCAGTCGAGCCCGACAGAGCCCGACAGAGCCCGACAGAGCCCGACAGGGCCCGACAGAGCCCGACAGAGCCCGACAGAGCCCAGTAGAGCCCGACAGAGCCCGACAGAACCCGACAGAGCCCGACAGGGCCCGACAGGGCCCGACAGGGCCCAGTAGAGCCCGACAGAGCCCGACAGAGCCCAGTAGAGCCCAGTAGAGCCCGACAGAGCCCGACAGAGCCGGACAGAGCCCGACAGAGCCCGACAGGGCCCGACAGGGCCCGACAGGGCCCGACAGGGCCCAGTAGAGCCCGACAGAGCCCGACAGGGCACGACAGGGCCCGACAGAGCCCGACAGAGCCCGACAGTGCCCGACAGGGCCCAGTAGAGCCCGACAGAGCCCGACAGAGCCCAGTCGAGCCCGACAGAGCCCGACAGAGCTTGACAGAGCCCGACAGGGCCCGACAGAGCCCTACAGGGCCCAGTAGAGAACGACAGAGCCCGACAGAGCCCGACAGGGCCCGACAGGGCCCGACAGGGCCCGACAGGGCCCAGTAGAGCCCGACAGAGCCCGACAGAGCCCGACAGAGCCCGACAGGGCCCGACAGAGAACAGTAGAGCCCAGTAGAGCCCGACAGAGCCCGACAGAGCCCGACAGAGCCCGACAGAGCCCGACAGGGCCCGACAGGGCCCAGTAGAGCCCGACAGAGCCCGACAGAGCCCGACAGGGCCCAGTAGAGCCCGACAGATCCCGACAGGGCCCGACAGAGCCCGACAGAGCCCGACAGGGCCCGACAGGGCCCGACAGAGCCCGACAGGGCCCAGTAGAGCCCGACATAGCCCGACAGAGCCCGACAGGGCCCGACAGAGCCCGACAGGGCCCGACAGGGCCCGACAGGGCCCGACAGAGCCCGACAGGGCCCGAGAGGGCCCGACAGAGCCCGACAGAGCCCAGTAGAGCCCGACAGAGCCCGACAGAGCCCGACAGAACCCGACAGAGCCCGACAGAGCCCAGTAGAGCCCGACAGAGCCCGACAGGGCCCGACAGAGCCCGACAGAGCCCGACAGAGCCCGACAGAGCCCGACAGGGCCCAGTAGAGCCCGACAGGGCCCGACAGGGCCCGACAGAGCCCGACAGGGCCCGACAGGGCCCGACAGAGCCCGACAGAGCCCGACAGGGCCCAGTAGAGCCCGACAGAGCCCGACAGAGCCCGACAGGGCCCGACAGGGCCCGACAGGGCCCGACAGAGCCCGACAGAGCCCGACAGGGCCCAGTAGAGCCCGACAGAGCCCGACAGAGCCCGACAGAGCCCGACAGAGCCCGACAGGGCCCGACAGAGCCCGAAAGGGACCGACAGGGGCTGACAGATCCCGACAGGGCCCAGTAGAGCCCGACATAGCCCGACAGAGCCCGACAGGGCCCGACAGAGCCCGACAGAGCCCGACAGAGCCCGACAGGGCCCAGTAGAGCCCGACAGGGCCCGACAGGGCCCGACAGAGCCCGACAGGGCCCGACAGGGCCCGACAGAGCCCGACAGAGCCCGACAGGGCCCAGTAGAGCCCGACAGAGCCCGACAGGGCCCGACAGAGCCCGACAGAGCCCGACAGGGCCCGACAGGGCCCGACAGGGCCCGACAGAGCCCGACAGAGCCCGACAGGGCCCAGTAGAGCCCGACATAGCCCGACAGAGCCCGACAGGGCCCGACAGAGCACGACAGGGCCCGACAGGGCCCGACAGGGCCCAGTAAAGCCCGACAGAGCCCGACAGAGCCCGACAGAGCCCGACAGGGCCCGACAGAGCCCGACAGAGCCCGACAGAGCCCGACAGGGCCCGACAGGGCCCAGTCGAGCCCGACAGAGCCCGACAGAGCCCAGTCGAGCCCGACAGAGCCCGACAGAGCTTGACAGAGCCCGACAGGGCCCGACAGAGCCCTACAGGGCCCAGTAGAGAACGACAGAGCCCGACAGAGCCCGACAGGGCCCGACAGGGCCCGACAGGGCCCAGTAGAGCCCGACAGAGCCCGACAGAGCCCGACAGAGACCGACAGGGCCCGACAGAGAACAGTAGAGCCCAGTAGAGCCCGACAGAGCCCGACAGAGCCCGACAGAGCCCGACAGAGCCCGACAGGGCCCGACAGGGCCCAGTAGAGCCCGACAGAGCCCGACAGAGCCCGACAGGGCCCAGTAGAGCCCGACAGATCCCGACAGGGCCCGACAGAGCCCGACAGAGCCCGACAGGGCCCGACAGGGCCCGACAGAGCCCGACAGGGCCCAGTAGAGCCCGACATAGCCCGACAGAGCCCGACAGGGCCCGACAGAGCCCGACAGGGCCCGACAGCGCCCGACAGAGCCCGACAGGGCCCGAGAGGGCCCGACAGAGCCCGACAGAGCCCAGTAGAGCCCGACAGAGCCTGACAGAGCCCGACAGAACCCGACAGAGCCCGACAGAGCCCAGAAGAGCCCGACAGAGCCCGACAGGGCCCGACAGAGCCCGACAGAGCCCGACAGGGCCCGACAGAGCCCGACAGAGCCCGACACGGCCCGACAGAGCCCGACAGAGCCCGACAGAGCCCGACAGGGCCCAGTAGAGCCCGACAGGGCCCGACAGGGCCCGACAGAGCCCGACAGGGCCCGACAGGGCCCGACAGAGCCCGACAGAGCCCGACAGGGCCCAGTAGAGCCCGACAGAGCCCGACAGGGCCCGACAGGGCCCGACAGAGCCCGACAGGGCCCGACAGGGCCCGACAGGGCCCGACAGAGCCCGACAGAGCCCGACAGGGCCCAGTAGAGCCCGACAGAGCCCGACAGAGCCCGACAGAGCCCGACAGGGCCCGACAGAGCCCGAAAGGGACCGACAGGGGCTGACAGATCCCGACAGAGCCCAGTAGAGCCCGACAGAGCCCGACAGAGCCCGACAGAGCCCGACAGAGCCCGACAGGGCCCAGTAGAGCCCAGTAGAGCCCGACAGAGCCCATTAGAGCCCGACAGAGCCCGACAGAGCCCGACAGAGCCCGACAGGGACCGACAGAGCCCGACAGAGCCCGACAGAGCCCGACAGGGCCCGACAGAGCCCGACAGAGCCCGACAGAGCCCGACAGGGCCCAGTAGAGCCCGACAGAGCACGACAGAGACCGACAGAGCCCGACAGAGCCCAGTAGAGCCCGACAGAGCCCGACAGAGCCCGACAGGGCCCGACAGAGCCCGACAGAGCCCGACAAAGCCCGACAGGGCCCGACAGAGCCCGACAGAGCCCGACAGAGACCGACAGGGCCCAGTAGAGCCCGACAGAGCCCGACAGAGCCTGACATAGCCCGACAGAGCCCAGTAGAGCCCGACAGAGCCGGACAGAGCCCAGTAGAGCCCGACAGAGCCCATTAGAGCCCGACAGAGCCCGACAGAGCCCGACAGGGCCCGACAGGGCCCAGTAGAGCCCGACAGAGCCCTACAGAGCCCAGTAGAGCCCAGTAGAGCCCGACAGAGCCCGACAGAGCCCGACAGGGCCCGACAGAGCCCGACAGAGCCCGACAGGGCCCGACAGAGCCCGACAGAGCCCGACAGAGCCCAGTAGAGCCCGACAGAGCCCGACAGAACCCGACAGAACCCGACAGGGCCCGACAGGGCCCGACAGGGCCCAGTAGAGCCCGACAGAGCCCGACAGAGCCCAGTAGAGCCCAGTAGAGCCCGACAGAGCCCGACAGAGCCGGACAGAGCCCGACAGAGCCCGACAGGGCCCGACAGGGCCCGACAGGGCCCGACAGGGCCCAGTAGAGCCCGACAGAGCCCGACAGGGCACGACAGGGCCCGACAGGGCCCAGTAGAGCCCGACAGAGCCCGACAGAGCCCGACAGGGCCCGACAGGGCCCGACAGGGCCCAGTAGAGCCCGACAGAGCTCGACAGAGCCCAGTAGAGCCGAGTAGAGCCCGACAGAGCCCGACAGAGCCCGACAGGGCCCGACAGGGCCCAGTAGAGCCCGACAGAGCCCTACAGAGCCCAGTAGAGCCCAGTAGAGCCCGACAGAGCCCGACAGAGCCCGACAGGGCCCGACAGAGCCCGACAGAGCCCGACAGGGCCCGACAGAGCCCGACAGAGCCCGACAGAGCCCAGTAGAGCCCGACAGAGCCCGACAGAACCCGACAGAGCCCGACAGGGCCCGACAGGGCCCGACAGGGCCCAGTAGAGCCCGACAGAGCCCGACAGAGCCCAGTAGAGCCCAGTAGAGCCCGACAGAGCCCGACAGAGCCGGACAGAGCCCGACAGAGCCCGACAGGGCCCGATAGGGCCCGACAGGGCCCGACAGGGCCCAGTAGAGCCCGACAGAGCCCGACAGGGCACGACAGGGCCCGACAGGGCCCAGTAGAGCCCGACAGAGCCCGACAGAGCCCGACAGGGCCCGACAGGGCCCGACAGGGCCCAGTAGAGCCCGACAGAGCTCGACAGAGCCCAGTAGAGCCGAGTAGAGCCCGACAGAGCCCGACAGAGCCCGACAGAGCCCGACAGGGCCCGACAGAGCCCGACAGAGCCCGACAGAGCCCGACAGGGCCCAGTAGAGCCCGACAGAGCCCGACAGAGCCCGACAGAGCCCGACAGAGCCCGACAGAGCCCGACAGGGCCCGACAGGGCCCGACAGAGCCCGACAGGGCCCGACAGGGCCCGACAGGGCCCGACAGAGCCCGACAGAGTCCGACAGGGCCCGACAGGGCCCAGTAAAGCCCGACAGAGCCCGACAGAGCCCGACAGAGCCCGACAGGGCCCGACAGAGCCCGACAGAGCCCGACAGAGCCCGACAGTGCCCGACAGGGCCCAGTAGAGCCCGACAGAGCCCGACAGAGCCCAGTCGAGCCCGACAGAGCCCGACAGAGCTTGACAGAGCCCGACAGGGCCCGACAGAGCCCTACAGGGCCCAGTAGAGAACGACAGAGCCCGACAGAGCCCGACAGGGCCCGACAGGGCCCGACAGGGCCCGACAGGGCCCAGTAGAGCCCGACAGAGCCCGACAGAGCCCGACAGAGCCCGACAGGGCCCGACAGAGAACAGTAGAGCCCAGTAGAGCCCGACAGAGCCCGACAGAGCCCGACAGAGCCCGACAGAGCCCGACAGGGCCCGACAGGGCCCAGTAGAGCCCGACAGAGCCCGACAGAGCCCGACAGGGCCCAGTAGAGCCCGACAGATCCCGACAGGGCCCGACAGAGCCCGACAGAGCCCGACAGGGCCCGACAGGGCCCGACAGAGCCCGACAGGGCCCAGTAGAGCCCGACATAGCCCGACAGAGCCCGACAGGGCCCGACAGAGCCCGACAGGGCCCGACAGGGCCCGACAGGGCCCGACAGAGCCCGACAGGGCCCGAGAGGGCCCGACAGAGCCCGACAGAGCCCAGTAGAGCCCGACAGAGCCCGACAGAGCCCGACAGAACCCGACAGAGCCCGACAGAGCCCAGTAGAGCCCGACAGAGCCCGACAGGGCCCGACAGAGCCCGACAGAGCCCGACAGAGCCCGACAGAGCCCGACAGGGCCCAGTAGAGCCCGACAGGGCCCGACAGAGCCCGACAGGGCCCGACAGGGCCCGACAGGGCCCGACAGAGCCCGACAGAGCCCGACAGGGCCCAGTAGAGCCCGACAGAGCCCGACAGAGCCCGACAGGGCCCGACAGGGCCCGACAGGGCCCGACAGAGCCCGACAGAGCCCGACAGGGCCCAGTAGAGCCCGACAGAGCCCGACAGAGCCCGACAGAGCCCGACAGAGCCCGACAGGGCCCGACAGAGCCCGAAAGGGACCGACAGGGGCTGACAGATCCCGACAGGGCCCAGTAGAGCCCGACATAGCCCGACAGAGCCCGACAGGGCCCGACAGAGCCCGACAGAGCCCGACAGAGCCCGACAGGGCCCAGTAGAGCCCGACAGGGCCCGACAGGGCCCGACAGAGCCCGACAGGGCCCGACAGGGCCCGACAGAGCCCGACAGAGCCCGACAGGGCCCAGTAGAGCCCGACAGAGCCCGACAGGGCCCGACAGAGCCCGACAGAGCCCGACAGGGCCCGACAGGGCCCGACAGGGCCCGACAGAGCCCGACAGAGCCCGACAGGGCCCAGTAGAGCCCGACATAGCCCGACAGAGCCCGACAGGGCCCGACAGAGCCCGACAGGGCCCGACAGGGCCCGACAGGGCCCGACAGAGCCCGACAGGGCCCGAGAGGGCCCGACAGAGCCCGACAGAGCCCAGTAGAGCCCGACAGAGCCCGACAGAGCCCGACAGAACCCGACAGAGCCCGACAGAGCCCAGTAGAGCCCGACAGAGCCCGACAGGGCCCGACAGAGCCCGACAGAGCCCGACAGAGCCCGACAGAGCCCGACAGGGCCCAGTAGAGCCCGACAGGGCCCGACAGGGCCCGACAGAGCCCGACAGGGCCCGACAGGGCCCGACAGAGCCCGACAGAGCCCGACAGGGCCCAGTAGAGCCCGACAGAGCCCGACAGGGCCCGACAGAGCCCGACAGAGCCCGACAGGGCCCGACAGGGCCCGACAGGGCCCGACAGAGCCCGACAGAGCCCGACAGGGCCCAGTAGAGCCCGACAGAGCCCGACAGAGCCCGACAGAGCCCGACAGAGCCCGACAGGGCCCGACAGAGCCCGAAAGGGACCGACAGGGGCTGACAGATCCCGACAGAGCCCAGTAGAGCCCGACAGAGCCCGACAGAGCCCGACAGAGCCCGACAGGGCCCAGTAGAGCCCAGTAGAGCCCGACAGAGCCCATTAGAGCCCGACAGAGCCCGACAGAGCCCGACAGAGCCCGACAGGGACCGACAGAGCCCGACAGAGCCCGACAGAGCCCGACAGGGCCCGACAGAGCCCGACAGAGCCCGACAGAGCCCGACAGGGCCCAGTAGAGCCCGACAGAGCACGACAGAGACCAACAGAGCCCGACAGAGCCCAGTAGAGCCCGACAGAGCCCGACAGAGCCCGACAGGGCCCGACAGGGCCCGACAGAGCCCGACAAAGCCCGACAGGGCCCGACAGAGCCCGACAGAGCCCGACAGAGACCGACAGGGCCCAGTAGAGCCCGACAGAGCCCGACAGAGCCTGACATAGCCCGACAGAGCCCAGTAGAGCCCGACAGAGCCGGACAGAGCCCGACAGAGCCCGACAGAGCCCAGTAGAGCCCGACAGAGCCCGACAGAGCCCGACAGGGCCCGACAGGGCCCAGTAGAGCCCGACAGAGCCCTACAGAGCCCAGTAGAGCCCAGTAGAGCCCGACAGAGCCCGACAGAGCCCGACAGGGCCCGACAGAGCCCGACAGAGCCCGACAGGGCCCGACAGAGCCCGACAGAGCCCGACAGAGCCCAGTAGAGCCCGACAGAGCCCGACAGAACCCGACAGAGCCCGACAGGGCCCGACAGGGCCCGACAGGGCCCAGTAGAGCCCGACAGAGCCCGACAGAGCCCAGTAGAGCCCAGTAGAGCCCGACAGAGCCCGACAGAGCCGGACAGAGCCCGACAGAGCCCGACAGGGCCCGACAGGGCCCGACAGGGCCCGACAGGGCCCAGTAGAGCCCGACAGAGCCCGACAGGGCACGACAGGGCCCGACAGGGCCCTGTAGAGCCCGACAGAGCCCGACAGAGCCCGACAGGGCCCGACAGGGCCCGACAGGGCCCAGTAGAGCCCGACAGAGCTCGACAGAGCCCAGTAGAGCCGAGTAGAGCCCGACAGAGCCCGACAGAGCCCGACAGAGCCCAGAAGAGCCCAGAAGAGCCCGACAGAGCCTGACAGAGCCCGACAGGGCCCGACAGGGCCCGCCAGAGCCCAGTAGAGCCCGACAGAGCCCGACAGAGCCCGACAAAGCCCGACAGGGCCCGACAGGGCCCGACAGAGCCCGACAGGGGCCAGTAGAGCCCGACAGAGCCCGACAGAGCCCGACAGGGCCCGACAGGGCCCGACAGAGCCCGACAGAGCCCAGTAGAGCCCGACAGAGCCCGACAGAGGCCGACAGGGCCCGACAGAGCCCGACAGAGCCCGACAGAGCCCGACAGGGCCCAGTAGAGCCCAGTAGAGCCCGACAGAGCCCGACAGAGCCCGACAGGGCCCGACAGGGCCCGACAGAGCCCGACAGAGCCCGACAGAGCCCGACAGGGAACAGTAGAGCCCAGTAGAGCCCGACAGATCCCGACAGAGCCCGACAGAGCCCGACAGAGCCCAGTAGAGCCCAGTAGAGCCCGACAGAGCCCGACAGAGCCCGACAGGGCCCGACAGAGCCCGACAGAGCCCGACAGAGCCCAGTAGAGCCCAGTAGAGCCCGACAGAGCCCGACAGAGCCCGACAGAGTCCGACAGGGCCCGACAGGGCCCGACAGAGCCCGACAGAGCCCGACCGGGCCCGACAGGGCCCGACAGAGCCCGACAGAGCCCGACAGAGCCCGACAGAGCCCGACAGAGCCCAGTAGATCCCGACAGAGCCCGACAGAGCCCGACAGGGCCCGACAGAGCCCGACAGAGCCCAGTAGAGCCCAGTAGAGCCAGACAGAGCCCGACAGAGCCCGACAGGTCCCGACAGAGCCCGACAGGGCCCAGTAGAGCCCAGTTTAGCCCAGTAGAGCCCGACAGAGCCCGACAGAGCCCGACAGGGCCCGACAGAGCCCGACAGGGCCCAGTAGAGCCCAGTTTAGCCCAGTAGAGCCCGACAGAGCCCGACAGAGCCCGACAGAGCCCAGTAGAGCCCGACAGAGCCCGACAGAGCCCGACAGGGCCCGACAGGGCCCGACAGATCCCAGTTTAGCCCAGCAGAGCCCGACAGAGCCCGAGAGAGCTCGACAGAGCCCGACAGAGCCCGACAGAGCCCGACAGGGCCCGACAGGGCCCGACAGAGCCCGACAGAGCCCGACAGAGCCCAGTAGAGCCCGACAGAGCCCGACAGAGCCCGACAGGGCCCGACAGGGCCCGACAGGGCCCGACAGGGAACAGTAGAGCCCAGTAGAGCCCGACAGAGCCCGACAGAGCCCGACAGGGCCCGACAGAGCCCGACAGAGCCCGACAGGGCCCGACAGGGCCCGACAGAGCCCGACAGAGCCCAGTAGAGCCCGACAGAGCCCGACAGAGCCCGACAAAGCCCGACAGAGCCCGACAGAGCCCGACAGGGCCCAGTAGAGCCCGACAGAGCCCGACAGAGCCCGACAGAGCCCGAAAGAGCCCGACAGGGCCCGACAGGGCCCGACAGGGCCCGACAGGGCCCGACAGAGCCCGACAGGGCCCGAAAGGGCCCGACAGGGCCCGACAGAGCCCGACAGGGCCCGACAGAGCCCAGTAAAGCCCGACAGAGCCCGACAGAGCCCGACAGAGCCCGACAGGGCCCGACAGAGCCCGACAGAGCCCGACAGAGCCCGACAGGGCCCAGTAGAGCCCGACAGAGCCCGACAGAGCCCGACAGAGCCCGACAGGGCCCGACAGAGCCCGACAGAGCCCGACAGGGCCCGACAGGGCCCAGTAGAGCCCGACAGAGCCCGACAGAGCCCGACAGAGCCCAGTAGAGCCCGACAGAGCCCGACAGAGCCCGACAGAGCCCGACAGAGCCCGACAGAGCCCGACAGGGCCTGACAGAGCCCGACAAAGCCCGACAGGGCCCGACAGAGCCCGACAGAGCCCAGTAGAGCCCGACAGAGCCCGACAGAGCCCGACAGGGCCCGACAGGGCCCGACAGAGCCCGACAGAGCCCGACAGGGCCCGACAGAGCCCGACAGAGCCCAGTAGAGCCCGACAGAGCCCGACAGAGCCCGACAGAACCCGACAGAGCCCGACAGAACCCAGTAGAGCCCGACAGAGCACGACAGAGCCCGACAGAGCCCGACAGGGCCCGACAGAGCCCGACAGAGCCCGACAGAGCCTGACAGAGCCCAGTAGAGCCCGACAGAGCCCGACAGAGCCCGACAGAGCCCGACAGGGCCCGACAGGGCCCAGTAGAGCCCGACAGAGCCCGACAGAGCCCAGAAGAGCCCAGTAGATCCCGACGGAGCCCGACAGAGCCCGACAGAGCCTGACAGAGCCCAATAGAGCCCGACAGAGCCCGACAGAGCCCGACAGGGCCCGACAGGGCCCGACAGAGCCCGACAGAGCCCGACAGGGCCCGACAGGGAACAGTAGAGCCCAGTAGAGCCCGACAGAGCCCGACAGAGCCCGACAGAGCCCGACAGAGCCTGACAGAGCCCAGTAGAGCCCAACAGAGCCCGACAGAGCCCAACAGAGCCCGACAGGGCCCGACAGGGCCCAGTAGAGCCCGACAGAGCCCGACAGAGTCCAGTAGAGCCCAGTAGAGCCCGACAGAGCCCGACAGAGCCCGACAGAGCCCGACAGAACCCGACAGAGCCCGACAGAGCCCAGTAGAGCCCGACAGAGCCCGACAGAGCCCGACAGGGCCCGACAGGGCCCGACAGGGCCCAGTAGAGCCCGACAGAGCCCGACAGGGCCCGACAGAGCCCGACAGGGCCCGACAGGGCCCGACAGAGCCTGACAGGGCCCGACAGGGCCCGACAGAGCCCGACAGAGCCCGACAGGGCCCAGTAGAGCCCGACAGAGCCCGACAGAGCCCGACAGAGCCCGAAAGAGCCCGACAGGGCCCGACAGGGCCCGACAGAGCCCGACAGGGCCCGACAGAGCCCGACAGAGCCCAATAGAGCCCGACAGAGCCCGACAGAGCCCGACAGGGCCCGACAGGGCCCGACAGAGCCCGACAGAACCCAGTAGAGCCCGACAGAGCCCGACAGAGCCCGACAGGGCCCGACAGGGCCCGACAGAGCCCGACAGAGCCCGACAGAGCCCGACAGGGCCCGACAGGGCCCGACAGGGCCCGACACAGCCCGACAGAGCCCGACAGGGCCCGACAGGGCCCGACAGGGCCCGACAGAGCCCAGTAGAGCCCGACAGAGCCCGACAGAGCCCGACAGAGCCCGACAGAGCCCGACAGAGCCCGACAGAGCCCGACAGGGCCCAGTAGAGCCCGACAGAGCCCGACAGAGCCCGACAGAGCCCGAAAGAGCCCGACAGGGCCCGACAGGGCCCGACAGAGCCCGACAGGGCCCGACAGGGCCCGACAGGGGCCGACAGAGACCGACAGAGCCCGATAGGGCCCGACAGGGCCCAGTAAAGCCCGACACAGCCCGACAGAGCCCGACAGAGCCCGACAGGGCCCGACAGAGCCCGACAGGGCCCGACAGAGCCCGACAGAGCCGGACAGGGCCCGACAGGGCCCGACAGGGCCCGACAGAGCCCGACAGAGTCCGACAGGGCCCGACAGGGCCCAGTAAAGCCCGAAAGATCCCGACAGAGCCCGACAGAGCCCGACAGAGCCCGACAGGGCCCGACAGAGCCCGACAGAGCCCGACAGAGCCCGACAGGGCCCGACAGAGCCCGACAGAGCCCGACAGGGCCCAGTAGAGAACGACAGAGCCCGACAGAGCCCGACAGGGCCCGACAGGGAACAGTAGAGCCCAGTAGAGCCCTACAGAGCCCGACAGAGCCCGACAGAGCCCGACAGAGCCCGACAGGGCCCAGTAGAGCCCGACAGAGCCCGACAGAGCCCGACAGGGCCCGACAGAGCCCGACAGAGAACAGTAGAGCCCGACAGACCCCGACAGAGCCCGACAGAGCCCGACAGAACCCAACAGAGCCCGACAGAGCCCAGTAGAGCCCGACAGAGCCCGACAGAGCCCGACAGAGCCCGACAGGGCCCGACAGGGCCCGACAGGGCCCAGTAGAGCCCGACAGAGCCCGACAGAGCCCGACAGGGCCCGACAGGGCCCGACAGAGCCCGACAGGGCCCGACAGGGCCCAGTAGAGCCCGACAGAGCCCGACAGAGCCCGACAGAGCCCGACAGGGCCCGACAGAGCCCGACAGAGCCCGACAGAGCCCGACAGGGCCCGACAGGGCCCAGTAGAGCCCAACAGAGCCCGACAGAGCCCGACAGAGCCCAGTAGAGCCCGACAGAGCCCGACAGAGCCCGACAGGGCCCGACAGAGCCCGACAGAGCCCAGTAGAGCCCGACAGAGCCAGACAGAGCCCGACAGAGCCCGACAGGGCCCGACAGGGCCCGACAGAGCCCGACAGAGCCCGACAGGGCCCGACAGAGCCCGACAGGGCCCGACAGAGCCCGACAGAGCCCAGTAGAGCCCGACAGAGACCGACAGAGCCCGACAGAACCCGACAGAGCCCGACAGAGCCCATAGAGCCCGACAGAGCCCGACAGAGCCCGACACAGTCCGACAGGGCCCGACAGGGCCCGACTGTGCCCGACAGAGCCCGACAGAGCCTGACAGAGCCCAGTAGAGCCCGACAGAGCCCGACAGAGCCCGACAGAGCCCGACAGGGCCCGACAGGGCCCAGTAGAGCCCGACAGAGCCCGACAGAGCCCAGTAGAGCCCGACAGAGCCCGACAGAGCCCGACAGAGCCCGACAGAGCCTGACAGAGCCCAGTAGAGCCCGACAGAGCCCGACAGAGCCCGACAGGGCCCGACAGGGCCCGACAGAGCCCGACAGAGCCCGACAGGGCCCGACAGGGAACAGTAGAGCCCAGTAGAGCCCGACAGAGCCCGACAGAGCCCGACAGAGCCCGACAGGGCCCGACAGGGCCCGACAGGGCCCAGTAGAGCCCGACAGAGCCCAACAGAGCCCAGTAGAGCCCAGTAGAGCCCGACAGAGCCCGACAGAGCCCGACAGAGCCTGACAGGGCCCGACAGAGCCCGACAGAGCCCGACAGAGCCCGACAGAGCCCGACAGAGCCCGACAGGGCCCAGTAGAGCCCGACAGAGCCCGACAGAGCCCAGTAGAGCCCGACAGAGCCCGACAGAGCCCGACAGAGCCCGACAGAGCCTGACAGAGCCCAGTAGAGCCCGACAGAGCCCGACAGAGCCCGACAGGGCCCGACAGGGCCCGACAGAGCCCGACAGAGCCCGACAGGGCCCGACAGGGAACAGTAGAGCCCAGTAGAGCCCGACAGAGCCCGACAGAGCCCGACAGAGCCCGACAGGGCCCGACAGGGCCCGACAGGGCCCAGTAGAGCCCGACAGAGCCCAACAGAGCCCAGTAGAGCCCAGTAGAGCCCGACAGAGCCCGACAGAGCCCGACAGAGCCTGACAGGGCCCGACAGAGCCCGACAGAGCCCGACAGAGCCCGACAGGGCCCAGTAGAGCCCGACAGAGCCCGACAGAGCCCGACAGAGCCCGACAGAGCCCGACAGGGCCCGACAGAGCCCGAAAGGGACCGACAGGGGCTGACAGATCCCGACAGGGCCCAGTAGAGCCCGACATAGCCCGACAGAGCCCGACAGGGCCCGACAGAGCCCGACAGAGCCCGACAGGGCCCGACAGAGCCCGAAAGGGACCGACAGGGGCTGACAGATCCCGACAGAGCCCAGTAGAGCCCGACAGAGCCCGACAGAGCCCGACAGAGCCCGACAGGGCCCAGTAGAGCCCAGTAGAGCCCGACAGAGCCCATTAGAGCCCGACAGAGCCCGACAGAGCCCGACAGAGCCCGACAGGGACCGACAGAGCCCGACAGAGCCCGACAGAGCCCGACAGGGCCCGACAGAGCCCGACAGAGCCCGACAGAGCCCGACAGGGCCCAGTAGAGCCCGACAGAGCACGACAGAGACCAACAGAGCCCGACAGAGCCCAGTAGAGCCCGACAGAGCCCGACAGAGCCCGACAGGGCCCGACAGGGCCTGACAGAGCCCGACAAAGCCCGACAGGGCCCGACAGAGCCCGACAGAGCCCGACAGAGACCGACAGGGCCCAGTAGAGCCCGACAGAGCCCGACAGAGCCTGACATAGCCCGACAGAGCCCAGTAGAGCCCGACAGAGCCGGACAGAGCCCGACAGAGCCCGACAGAGCCCAGTAGAGCCCGACAGAGCCCGACAGAGCCCGACAGGGCCCGACAGGGCCCAGTAGAGCCCGACAGAGCCCTACAGAGCCCAGTAGAGCCCAGTAGAGCCCGACAGAGCCCGACAGAGCCCGACAGGGCCCGACAGAGCCCGACAGAGCCCGACAGGGCCCGACAGAGCCCGACAGAGCCCGACAGAGCCCAGTAGAGCCCGACAGAGCCCGACAGAACCCGACAGAGCCCGACAGGGCCCGACAGGGCCCGACAGGGCCCAGTAGAGCCCGACAGAGCCCGACAGAGCCCAGTAGAGCCCAGTAGAGCCCGACAGAGCCCGACAGAGCCGGACAGAGCCCGACAGAGCCCGACAGGGCCCGACAGGGCCCGACAGGGCCCGACAGGGCCCAGTAGAGCCCGACAGAGCCCGACAGGGCACGACAGGGCCCGACAGGGCCCTGTAGAGCCCGACAGAGCCCGACAGAGCCCGACAGGGCCCGACAGGGCCCGACAGGGCCCAGTAGAGCCCGACAGAGCTCGACAGAGCCCAGTAGAGCCGAGTAGAGCCCGACAGAGCCCGACAGAGCCCGACAGAGCCCAGAAGAGCCCAGAAGAGCCCGACAGAGCCTGACAGAGCCCGACAGGGCCCGACAGGGCCCGCCAGAGCCCAGTAGAGCCCGACAGAGCCCGACAGAGCCCGACAAAGCCCGACAGGGCCCGACAGGGCCCGACAGAGCCCGACAGGGGCCAGTAGAGCCCGACAGAGCCCGACAGAGCCCGACAGGGCCCGACAGGGCCCGACAGAGCCCGACAGAGCCCAGTAGAGCCCGACAGAGCCCGACAGAGGCCGACAGGGCCCGACAGAGCCCGACAGAGCCCGACAGAGCCCGACAGGGCCCAGTAGAGCCCAGTAGAGCCCGACAGAGCCCGACAGAGCCCGACAGGGCCCGACAGGGCCCGACAGAGCCCGACAGAGCCCGACAGAGCCCGACAGGGAACAGTAGAGCCCAGTAGAGCCCGACAGATCCCGACAGAGCCCGACAGAGCCCGACAGAGCCCAGTAGAGCCCAGTAGAGCCCGACAGAGCCCGACAGAGCCCGACAGGGCCCGACAGAGCCCGACAGAGCCCGACAGAGCCCAGTAGAGCCCAGTAGAGCCCGACAGAGCCCGACAGAGCCCGACAGAGTCCGACAGGGCCCGACAGGGCCCGACAGAGCCCGACAGAGCCCGACCGGGCCCGACAGGGCCCGACAGAGCCCGACAGAGCCCGACAGAGCCCGACAGAGCCCGACAGAGCCCAGTAGATCCCGACAGAGCCCGACAGAGCCCGACAGGGCCCGACAGAGCCCGACAGAGCCCAGTAGAGCCCAGTAGAGCCAGACAGAGCCCGACAGAGCCCGACAGGTCCCGACAGAGCCCGACAGGGCCCAGTAGAGCCCAGTTTAGCCCAGTAGAGCCCGACAGAGCCCGACAGAGCCCGACAGGGCCCGACAGAGCCCGACAGGGCCCAGTAGAGCCCAGTTTAGCCCAGTAGAGCCCGACAGAGCCCGACAGAGCCCGACAGAGCCCAGTAGAGCCCGACAGAGCCCGACAGAGCCCGACAGGGCCCGACAGGGCCCGACAGATCCCAGTTTAGCCCAGCAGAGCCCGACAGAGCCCGAGAGAGCTCGACAGAGCCCGACAGAGCCCGACAGAGCCCGACAGGGCCCGACAGGGCCCGACAGAGCCCGACAGAGCCCGACAGAGCCCAGTAGAGCCCGACAGAGCCCGACAGAGCCCGACAGGGCCCGACAGGGCCCGACAGGGCCCGACAGGGAACAGTAGAGCCCAGTAGAGCCCGACAGAGCCCGACAGAGCCCGACAGGGCCCGACAGAGCCCGACAGAGCCCGACAGGGCCCGACAGGGCCCGACAGAGCCCGACAGAGCCCAGTAGAGCCCGACAGAGCCCGACAGAGCCCGACAAAGCCCGACAGAGCCCGACAGAGCCCGACAGGGCCCAGTAGAGCCCGACAGAGCCCGACAGAGCCCGACAGAGCCCGAAAGAGCCCGACAGGGCCCGACAGGGCCCGACAGGGCCCGACAGGGCCCGACAGAGCCCGACAGGGCCCGAAAGGGCCCGACAGGGCCCGACAGAGCCCGACAGGGCCCGACAGAGCCCAGTAAAGCCCGACAGAGCCCGACAGAGCCCGACAGAGCCCGACAGGGCCCGACAGAGCCCGACAGAGCCCGACAGAGCCCGACAGGGCCCAGTAGAGCCCGACAGAGCCCGACAGAGCCCGACAGAGCCCGACAGGGCCCGACAGAGCCCGACAGAGCCCGACAGGGCCCGACAGGGCCCAGTAGAGCCCGACAGAGCCCGACAGAGCCCGACAGAGCCCAGTAGAGCCCGACAGAGCCCGACAGAGCCCGACAGAGCCCGACAGAGCCCGACAGGGCCTGACAGAGCCCGACAAAGCCCGACAGGGCCCGACAGAGCCCGACAGAGCCCAGTAGAGCCCGACAGAGCCCGACAGAGCCCGACAGGGCCCGACAGGGCCCGACAGAGCCCGACAGAGCCCGACAGGGCCCGACAGAGCCCGACAGAGCCCAGTAGAGCCCGACAGAGCCCGACAGAGCCCGACAGAACCCGACAGAGCCCGACAGAACCCAGTAGAGCCCGACAGAGCACGACAGAGCCCGACAGAGCCCGACAGGGCCCGACAGAGCCCGACAGAGCCCGACAGAGCCTGACAGAGCCCAGTAGAGCCCGACAGAGCCCGACAGAGCCCGACAGAGCCCGACAGGGCCCGACAGGGCCCAGTAGAGCCCGACAGAGCCCGACAGAGCCCAGAAGAGCCCAGTAGATCCCGACGGAGCCCGACAGAGCCCGACAGAGCCTGACAGAGCCCAATAGAGCCCGACAGAGCCCGACAGAGCCCGACAGGGCCCGACAGGGCCCGACAGAGCCCGACAGAGCCCGACAGGGCCCGACAGGGAACAGTAGAGCCCAGTAGAGCCCGACAGAGCCCGACAGAGCCCGACAGAGCCCGACAGAGCCTGACAGAGCCCAGTAGAGCCCAACAGAGCCCGACAGAGCCCAACAGAGCCCGACAGGGCCCGACAGGGCCCAGTAGAGCCCGACAGAGCCCGACAGAGTCCAGTAGAGCCCAGTAGAGCCCGACAGAGCCCGACAGAGCCCGACAGAGCCCGACAGAACCCGACAGAGCCCGACAGAGCCCAGTAGAGCCCGACAGAGCCCGACAGAGCCCGACAGGGCCCGACAGGGCCCGACAGGGCCCAGTAGAGCCCGACAGAGCCCGACAGGGCCCGACAGAGCCCGACAGGGCCCGACAGGGCCCGACAGAGCCTGACAGGGCCCGACAGGGCCCGACAGAGCCCGACAGAGCCCGACAGGGCCCAGTAGAGCCCGACAGAGCCCGACAGAGCCCGACAGAGCCCGAAAGAGCCCGACAGGGCCCGACAGGGCCCGACAGAGCCCGACAGGGCCCGACAGAGCCCGACAGAGCCCAATAGAGCCCGACAGAGCCCGACAGAGCCCGACAGGGCCCGACAGGGCCCGACAGAGCCCGACAGAACCCAGTAGAGCCCGACAGAGCCCGACAGAGCCCGACAGGGCCCGACAGGGCCCGACAGAGCCCGACAGAGCCCGACAGAGCCCGACAGGGCCCGACAGGGCCCGACAGGGCCCGACACAGCCCGACAGAGCCCGACAGGGCCCGACAGGGCCCGACAGGGCCCGACAGAGCCCAGTAGAGCCCGACAGAGCCCGACAGAGCCCGACAGAGCCCGACAGAGCCCGACAGAGCCCGACAGAGCCCGACAGGGCCCAGTAGAGCCCGACAGAGCCCGACAGAGCCCGACAGAGCCCGAAAGAGCCCGACAGGGCCCGACAGGGCCCGACAGAGCCCGACAGGGCCCGACAGGGCCCGACAGGGGCCGACAGAGACCGACAGAGCCCGATAGGGCCCGACAGGGCCCAGTAAAGCCCGACACAGCCCGACAGAGCCCGACAGAGCCCGACAGGGCCCGACAGAGCCCGACAGGGCCCGACAGAGCCCGACAGAGCCGGACAGGGCCCGACAGGGCCCGACAGGGCCCGACAGAGCCCGACAGAGTCCGACAGGGCCCGACAGGGCCCAGTAAAGCCCGAAAGATCCCGACAGAGCCCGACAGAGCCCGACAGAGCCCGACAGGGCCCGACAGAGCCCGACAGAGCCCGACAGAGCCCGACAGGGCCCGACAGAGCCCGACAGAGCCCGACAGGGCCCAGTAGAGAACGACAGAGCCCGACAGAGCCCGACAGGGCCCGACAGGGAACAGTAGAGCCCAGTAGAGCCCTACAGAGCCCGACAGAGCCCGACAGAGCCCGACAGAGCCCGACAGGGCCCAGTAGAGCCCGACAGAGCCCGACAGAGCCCGACAGGGCCCGACAGAGCCCGACAGAGAACAGTAGAGCCCGACAGACCCCGACAGAGCCCGACAGAGCCCGACAGAACCCAACAGAGCCCGACAGAGCCCAGTAGAGCCCGACAGAGCCCGACAGAGCCCGACAGAGCCCGACAGGGCCCGACAGGGCCCGACAGGGCCCAGTAGAGCCCGACAGAGCCCGACAGAGCCCGACAGGGCCCGACAGGGCCCGACAGAGCCCGACAGGGCCCGACAGGGCCCAGTAGAGCCCGACAGAGCCCGACAGAGCCCGACAGAGCCCGACAGGGCCCGACAGAGCCCGACAGAGCCCGACAGAGCCCGACAGGGCCCGACAGGGCCCAGTAGAGCCCAACAGAGCCCGACAGAGCCCGACAGAGCCCAGTAGAGCCCGACAGAGCCCGACAGAGCCCGACAGGGCCCGACAGAGCCCGACAGAGCCCAGTAGAGCCCGACAGAGCCAGACAGAGCCCGACAGAGCCCGACAGGGCCCGACAGGGCCCGACAGAGCCCGACAGAGCCCGACAGGGCCCGACAGAGCCCGACAGGGCCCGACAGAGCCCGACAGAGCCCAGTAGAGCCCGACAGAGACCGACAGAGCCCGACAGAACCCGACAGAGCCCGACAGAGCCCATAGAGCCCGACAGAGCCCGACAGAGCCCGACACAGTCCGACAGGGCCCGACAGGGCCCGACTGTGCCCGACAGAGCCCGACAGAGCCTGACAGAGCCCAGTAGAGCCCGACAGAGCCCGACAGAGCCCGACAGAGCCCGACAGGGCCCGACAGGGCCCAGTAGAGCCCGACAGAGCCCGACAGAGCCCAGTAGAGCCCGACAGAGCCCGACAGAGCCCGACAGAGCCCGACAGAGCCTGACAGAGCCCAGTAGAGCCCGACAGAGCCCGACAGAGCCCGACAGGGCCCGACAGGGCCCGACAGAGCCCGACAGAGCCCGACAGGGCCCGACAGGGAACAGTAGAGCCCAGTAGAGCCCGACAGAGCCCGACAGAGCCCGACAGAGCCCGACAGGGCCCGACAGGGCCCGACAGGGCCCAGTAGAGCCCGACAGAGCCCAACAGAGCCCAGTAGAGCCCAGTAGAGCCCGACAGAGCCCGACAGAGCCCGACAGAGCCTGACAGGGCCCGACAGAGCCCGACAGAGCCCGACAGAGCCCGACAGAGCCCGACAGAGCCCGACAGGGCCCAGTAGAGCCCGACAGAGCCCGACAGAGCCCAGTAGAGCCCGACAGAGCCCGACAGAGCCCGACAGAGCCCGACAGAGCCTGACAGAGCCCAGTAGAGCCCGACAGAGCCCGACAGAGCCCGACAGGGCCCGACAGGGCCCGACAGAGCCCGACAGAGCCCGACAGGGCCCGACAGGGAACAGTAGAGCCCAGTAGAGCCCGACAGAGCCCGACAGAGCCCGACAGAGCCCGACAGGGCCCGACAGGGCCCGACAGGGCCCAGTAGAGCCCGACAGAGCCCAACAGAGCCCAGTAGAGCCCAGTAGAGCCCGACAGAGCCCGACAGAGCCCGACAGAGCCTGACAGGGCCCGACAGAGCCCGACAGAGCCCGACAGAGCCCGACAGGGCCCAGTAGAGCCCGACAGAGCCCGACAGAGCCCGACAGAGCCCGACAGAGCCCGACAGGGCCCGACAGAGCCCGAAAGGGACCGACAGGGGCTGACAGATCCCGACAGGGCCCAGTAGAGCCCGACATAGCCCGACAGAGCCCGACAGGGCCCGACAGAGCCCGACAGAGCCCGACAGAGCCCGACAGGGCCCAGTAGAGCCCGACAGGGCCCGACAGGGCCCGACAGAGCCCGACAGGGCCCGACAGGGCCCGACAGAGCCCGACAGAGCCCGACAGGGCCCAGTAGAGCCCGACAGAGCCCGACAGGGCCCGACAGAGCCCGACAGAGCCCGACAGGGCCCGACAGGGCCCGACAGGGCCCGACAGAGCCCGACAGAGCCCGACAGGGCCCAGTAGAGCCCGACATAGCCCGACAGAGCCCGACAGGGCCCGACAGAGCCCGACAGGGCCCGACAGGGCCCGACAGGGCCCAGTAAAGCCCGACAGAGCCCGACAGAGCCCGACAGAGCCCGACAGGGCCCGACAGAGCCCGACAGAGCCCGACAGAGCCCGACAGGGCCCAGTCGAGCCCGACAGAGCCCGACAGAGCCCAGTCGAGCCCGACAGAGCCCGACAGAGCTTGACAGAGCCCGACAGGGCCCGACAGAGCCCTACAGGGCCCAGTAGAGAACGACAGAGCCCGACAGAGCCCGACAGGGCCCGACAGGGCCCGACAGGGCCCGACAGGGCCCAGTAGAGCCCGACAGAGCCCGACAGAGCCCGACAGAGCCCGACAGGGCCCGACAGAGAACAGTAGAGCCCAGTAGAGCCCGACAGAGCCCGACAGAGCCCGACAGAGCCCGACAGAGCCCGACAGGGCCCGACAGGGCCCAGTAGAGCCCGACAGAGCCCGACAGAGCCCGACAGGGCCCAGTAGAGCCCGACAGATCCCGACAGGGCCCGACAGAGCCCGACAGAGCCCGACAGGGCCCGACAGGGCCCGACAGAGCCCGACAGGGCCCAGTAGAGCCCGACATAGCCCGACAGAGCCCGACAGGGCCCGACAGAGCCCGACAGGGCCCGACAGCGCCCGACAGAGCCCGACAGGGCCCGAGAGGGCCCGACAGAGCCCGACAGAGCCCAGTAGAGCCCGACAGAGCCCGACAGAGCCCAGTAGAGCCCAGTAGAGCCCGACAGAGCCCGACAGAGCCCGACAGAGCCCGACAGAACCCGACAGAGCCCGACAGAGCCCAGTAGAGCCCGACAGAGCCCGACAGAGCCCGACAGGGCCCGACAGGGCCCGACAGGGCCCAGTAGAGCCCGACAGAGCCCGACAGGGCCCGACAGAGCCCTACAGGGCCCGACAGGGCCCGACAGGGCCCGACAGAGCCTGACAGGGCCCGACAGGGCCCGACAGAGCCCGACAGAGCCCGACAGGGCCCAGTAGAGCCCGACAGAGCCCGACAGAGCCCGACAGAGCCCGAAAGAGCCCGACAGGGCCCGACAGGGCCCGACAGAGCCCGACAGGGCCCGATAGAGCCCGACAGAGCCCAGTAGAGCCCGACAGGGCCCGACAGAGCCCGACAGGGCCCGACAGAGCCCGACAGAGCCCAGTAGAGCCCGACAGAGCCCGACAGAGCCAGACAGGGCCCGACAGAGCCCGACAGGGCCCGACAGGGAACAGTACAGCCCAGTAGAGCCCGACAGAGCCCGACAGAGCCCGACAGAGCCTGACAGGGCCCGACAGGGCCCGACAGAGCCCGACAGAGCCCGACAGAGCCCGACAGGGCCCGACAGGGCCCAGTAAAGCCCGACAGAGCCCAGTAGAGCCCGACAGAGCCCGACAGAGCCCGACAGAGCCCGAAAGAGCCCGACAGGGCCCAGTAGAGCCCGACAGAGCCCGACAGAGCCCGACAGAGCCCGAAAGAGCCCGACAGGGCCCGACAGGGCCCGACAGAGCCCGACAGGGCCCGACAGAGCCCGACAGAGCCCGACAGAGCCCGACAGGGCCCGACAGGGCCCAGTAAAGCCCGACAGAGCCCGAAAGAGCCCGACAGACCCGACAGAGCCCGACAGGGCCCGAGAGAGCCCGACAGAGCCCGACAGAGCCCAGTAGAGCCCGACAGAGCCCGACAGAGCCCGACAGAGCCCGACAGGGCCCGACAGGGCCCGACAGAGCCTGACAGAGCCCGACAGAGCCCGACAGAGCCCAGTAGAGCCCGACAGAGACCGACAGAGCCCGACAGGGCCCGACAGGGCCCGACAGAGCCCGACAGAGCCGAGTAGAGCCCGACAGAGCCCGACAGAGCCCGACAGAGCCCGACAGGGCCCGACAGAGCCCGACAGAGCCCGACAGGGCCCAGTAGAGCCCGACAGAGCCCGACAGAGCCCGAAAGAGCCCGACAGGGCCCGACAGAGCCCGACAGAGCCCGACAGGGCCCGACAGGGCCCGACAGGGCCCGACAGGGCCCGACAGAGCCCGACAGAGCCCAGTAAAGCCCGACAGAGCCCGACAGAGCCCGACAGAGCCCGACAGGGCCCGACAGAGCCCGACAGAGCCCGACAGAGCCCGATAGGGCCCAGTAGAGCCCGACAGAGCCCGACAGAGCCTAGTAGAGCCCGACAGAGCCCGAGAGAGCCCGACAAAGCCCGACAGGGCCCGACAGAGCACGACAGAGCCCGACAGGGCCCAGTAGAGAACGACAGAGCCCGACAGGTCCCGACAGGGAACAGTAGAGCCCAGTAGAGCCCTACAGAGCCCGACAGAGCCCGACAGAGCCCGACAGAGCCCGACAGGGCCCAGTAGAGCCCGACAGAGCCCGACAGAGCCCGACAGGGCCCGACAGACCCCGACAGGGCCCAGTAGAGCCCGACAGAGCCCGACAGAGCCCGACAGGGCCCGACAGGGCCCGAAAGAGCCCGACAGAGCCCAGTAGAGCCCGACAGAGCCCGACAGAGCCCGACAGAGCCCGACAGGGCCCGACAGAGCCCGACAGGGCCCAGTAGAGCCCGACAGAGCCCGACAGAGACCGACAGGGCCCGACAGAGCCCGACAGAGCCCGACAGGGCCCGACAGGGCCCAGTAGAGCCCGACAGAGCCCGACAGGGCCCGACAGGGCCCGACAGAGCCCGACAGAGCCCGACAGGGCCCAATAGAGCCCGACAGAGCCCGACAGAGCCCGACAGAGCCCAACAGGGCCCGACAGGGCCCGACAGGGCCCGACAGGGCCCGACAGAGCCCGACAGGGCCCGACAGGGCCCGACAGAGCCCGAAAGGGACCGACAGGGGCTGACAGATCCCGACAGAGCCCAGTAGAGCCCGACAGAGCCCGACAGAGCCCGACAGAGCCCGACAGGGCCCGACAGAGCCCGAAAGGGACCGACAGGGGCTGACAGATCCCGACAGAGCCCAGTAGAGCCCGACAGAGCCCGACAGAGCCCGACAGAGCCCGACAGGGCCCAGTAGAGCCCAGTAGAGCCCGACAGAGCCCAGTAGAGCCCGACAGAGCCCGACAGAGCCCGACAGAGCCCGACAGGGACCGACAGAGCCCGACAGAGCGCGACAGAGCCCGAAAGAGCCCGACAGGGCCCGACAGGGCCCGACAGAGCCCGACAGAGCCCGACAGAGCCCGACAGAGCCCGAAAGAGCCCGACAGGGCCCGACAGAGCCCGACAGAGCCCGACAGGGCCCGACAGGGCCCGACAGAGCCCGACAGAGCCCGACAGGGCCCGACAGGGCCCGACAGGGCCCGACAGAGCCCGACAGAGCCCAGTAAAGCCCGACAGAGCCCGACAGAGCCCGACAGAGCCCGACAGGGCCCGACAGAGCCCGACAGAGCCCGACAGAGCCCGACAGGGCCCAGTAGAGCCCGACAGAGCCCGACAGAGCCTAGTAGAGCCCGACAGAGCCCGAGAGAGCCCGACAAAGCCCGACAGGGCCCGACAGAGCACGACAGAGCCCGACAGGGCCCAGTAGAGAACGACAGAGCCCGACAGGTCCCGACAGGGAACAGTAGAGCCCAGTAGAGCCCTACAGAGCCCGACAGAGCCCGACAGAGCCCGACAGAGCCCGACAGGGCCCAGTAGAGCCCGACAGAGCCCGACAGAGCCCGACAGGGCCCGACAGACCCCGACAGGGCCCAGTAGAGCCCGACAGAGCCCGACAGAGCCCGACAGGGCCCGACAGGGCCCGACAGAGCCCGACAGAGCCCAGTAGAGCCCGACAGAGCCCGACAGAGCCCGACAGAGCCCGACAGGGCCCGACAGAGCCCGACAGGGCCCAGTAGAGCCCGACAGAGCCCGACAGAGACCGACAGGGCCCGACAGAGCCCGACAGAGCCCGACAGGGCCCGACAGGGCCCAGTAGAGCCCGACAGAGCCCGACAGGGCCCGACAGGGCCCGACAGAGCCCGACAGAGCCCGACAGGGCCCAATAGAGCCCGACAGAGCCCGACAGAGCCCGACAGAGCCCAACAGGGCCCGACAGGGCCCGACAGGGCCCGACAGGGCCCGACAGAGCCCGACAGGGCCCGACAGGGCCCGACAGAGCCCGAAAGGGACCGACAGGGGCTGACAGATCCCGACAGAGCCCAGTAGAGCCCGACAGAGCCCGACAGAGCCCGACAGAGCCCGACAGGGCCCGACAGAGCTTGAAAGGGACCGACAGGGGCTGACAGATCCCGACAGAGCCCAGTAGAGCCCGACAGAGCCCGACAGAGCCCGACAGAGCCCGACAGGGCCCAGTAGAGCCCAGTAGAGCCCGACAGAGCCCAGTAGAGCCCGACAGAGCCCGACAGAGCCCGACAGAGCCCGACAGGGACCGACAGAGCCCGACAGAGCCCGACAGAGCCCGACAGGGCCCGACAGGGCCCGACAGAGCCCGACAGAGCCCAGTAGAGCCCGACAGAGCCCGACAGAGCCCGACAGGGCCCGACAGAGCCCGACAGAGCCCGACAGAGCCCGACAGGGCCCAGTAGAGCCCGACAGAGCCCGACAGAGCCCGACAGAGCCCGAAAGAGCCCGACAGGGCCCGACAGGGCCCGACAGAGCCCGACAGGGCCCGACAGGGCCCGACAGAGCCCGACAGGGCCCGACAGGGCCCGACAGGGCCCGACAGAGCCCGACAGAGTCCGACAGGGCCCGACAGGGCCCAGTAAAGCTCGACAGAGCCCGACAGAGCCCGACAGAGCCCGACAGGGCCCGACAGAGCCCGACAGAGCCCGACAGAGCCCGACAGGGCCCGACAGGGCCCAGTAGAGCCCGACAGAGCCCGACAGAGCCCAGTCGAGCCCGACAGAGCCCGACAGAGCTTGACAGAGCCCGACAGGGCCCGACAGAGCCCTACAGGGCCCAGTAGAGAACGACAGAGCCCGACAGAGCCCGACAGGGCCCGACAGGGCCCGACAGGGCCCGACAGGGCCCGACAGAGCCCGACAGAGCCCAACAGAGCCCGACAGAGCCCGACAGGGCCCGACAGAGAACAGTAGAGCCCAGTAGAGCCCGACAGAGCCCGACAGAGCCCGACAGGGCCCAGTAGAGCCCGACAGATCCCGACAGGGCCCGACAGAGCCCGACAGAGCCCGACAGGGCCCGACAGAGCCCGACAGAGCCCGACAGGGCCCGACAGGGCCCGACAGAGCCCGACAGGGCCCGATAGGGCCCGACAGGGCCCGACAGAGCCCGACAGGGCCCGAGAGGGCCCGACAGAGCCCGACAGAGCCCAGTAGAGCCCGACAGAGCCCGACAGAGCCCGACAGAACCCGACAGAGCCCGACAGAGCCCAGTAGAGCCCGACAGAGCCCGACAGGGCCCGACAGAGCCCGACAGAGCCCGACAGGGCCCGACAGAGCCCGACAGAGCCCGACACGGCCCGACAGAGCCCGACAGAGCCCGACAGAGCCCGACAGGGCCCAGTAGAGCCCGACAGGGCCCGACAGGGCCCGACAGAGCCCGACAGGGCCCGACAGAGCCCGACAGGGCCCGACAGGGCCCGACAGAGCCCGACAGAGCCCGACAGGGCCCAGTAGAGCCCGACAGAGCCCGACAGGGCCCGACAGAGCCCGACAGGGCCCGACAGGGCCCGACAGAGCCCGACAGAGCCCGACAGGGCCCAGTAGAGCCCGACAGAGCCCGACAGAGCCCGACAGAGCCCGACAGAGCCCGACAGGGCCCGACAGAGCCCGAAAGGGACCGACAGGGGCTGACAGATCCCGACAGAGCCCAGTAGAGCCCGACAGAGCCCGACAGAGCCCGACAGAGCCCGACAGAGCCCGACAGGGCCCAGTAGAGCCCAGTAGAGCCCGACAGAGCCCAGTAGAGCCCGACAGAGCCCGACAGAGCCCGACAGAGCCCGACAGGGACCGACAGAGCCCGACAGAGCCCGACAGAGCCCGACAGGGCCCGACAGAGCCCGACAGAGCCCGACAGGGCCCAGTAGAGCCCGACAGAGCCCGACAGAGCCCGACAGAGCCCGACAGGGCCCGACAGAGCCCGAAAGGGACCGACAGGGGCTGACAGATCCCGACAGAGCCCAGTAGAGCCCGACAGAGCCCGACAGAGCCCGACAGAGCCCGACAGAGCCCGACAGGGCCCAGTAGAGCCCAGTAGAGCCCGACAGAGCCCAGTAGAGCCCGACAGAGCCCGACAGAGCCCGACAGAGCCCGACAGGGACCGACAGAGCCCGACAGAGCCCGACAGAGCCCGACAGGGCCCGACAGAGCCCGACAGAGCCCGACAGAGCCCGACAGGGCCCAGTAGAGCCCGACAGAGCCCGACAGAGCCCGACAGGGCCCGACAGAGCCCGACAGAGCCCGACAAAGCCCGACAGGGCCCGACAGAGCCCGACAGAGCCCGACAGAGACCGACAGGGCCCAGTAGAGCCCGACAGAGCCCGACAGAGCCTGACATAGCCCGACAGAGCCCAGTAGAGCCCGACAGAGCCGGACAGAGCCCGACAGAGCCCGACAGAGCCCAGTAGAGCCCGACAGAGCCCGACAGAGCCCGACTGGGCCCGACAGGGCCCAGTAGAGCCCGACAGAGCCCTACAGAGCCCAGTAGAGCCCAGTAGAGCCCGACAGAGCCCGACAGAGCCCGACAGGGCCCGACAGAGCCCGACAGAGCCCGACAGGGCCCGACAGAGCCCAGTAGAGCCCGACAGAGCCCGACAGAACCCGACAGAGCCCGACAGGGCCCGACAGAGCCCGACAGGGCCCAGTAGAGCCCGACAGAGCCCGACAGAGCCCAGTAGAGCCCAGTAGAGCCCGACAGAGCCCGACAGAGCCGGACAGAGCCCGACAGAGCCCGACAGGGCCCGACAGGGCCCGACAGGGCCCAGTAGAGCCCGACAGAGCCCGACAGGGCCCGACAGGGCCCGACAGGGCCCAGTAGAGCCCGACAGAGCCCGACAGAGCCCGACAGGGCCCGACAGAGCCCGACAGGGCCCGACAGAGCCCGACAGAGCCCGACAGGGCCCGACAGGGCCCGACAGGGCCCGACAGAGCCCGACAGAGTCCGACAGGGCCCGACAGGGCCCAGTAAAGCCCGAAAGATCCCGACAGAGCCCGACAGAGCCCGACAGAGCCCGACAGGGCCCGACAGAGCCCGACAGAGCCCGACAGAGCCCGACAGGGCCCGACAGAGCCCGACAGAGCCCGACAGGGCCCAGTAGAGAACGACAGAGCCCGACAGAGCCCGACAGGGCCCGACAGGGAACAGTAGAGCCCAGTAGAGCCCTACAGAGCCCGACAGAGCCCGACAGAGCCCGACAGAGCCCGACAGGGCCCAGTAGAGCCCGACAGAGCCCGACAGAGCCCGACAGGGCCCGACAGAGCCCGACAGAGCCCAGTAGAGCCCGACAGACCCCGACAGAGCCCGACAGAGCCCGACAGAACCCAACAGAGCCCGACAGAGCCCAGTAGAGCCCGACAGAGCCCGACAGAGCCCGACAGAGCCGGACAGGGCCCGACAGGGCCCGACAGGGCCCAGTAGAGCCTGACAGAGCCCGACAGAGCCCGACAGGGCCCGACAGGGCCCGACAGAGCCCGACAGGGCCTGACAGGGCCCAGTAGAGCCCGACATAGCCCGACAGAGCCCGACAGAGCCCGACAGGGCCCGACAGAGCCCGACAGAGCCTGACAGGGCCTGACAGGGCCCAGTAGAGCCCAACAGAGCCCGACAGAGCCCGACAGAGCCCACTAGAGCCCGACAGAGCCCGACAGAGCCCGACAGAGCCCGACAGGGCCCGACAGAGCCCGACAGAGCCCAGTAGAGCCCGACAGAGCCAGACAGAGCCCGACAGAGCCCGACAGGGCCCGACAGGGCCCGACAGAGCCCGACAGAGCCCGACAGGGCCCGACAGAGCCCGACAGGGCCCGACAGAGCCCGACAGAGCCCAGTAGAGCCCGACAGAGCCCGACAGAGCCCGACAGAACCCGACAGAGCCCGACAGAGCCCAGTAGAGCCCGACAGAGCCCGACAGAGCCCGACAGAGTCCGACAGGGCCCGACAGGGCCCGACAGTGCCCGACAGAGCCCGACAGAGCCTGACAGAGCCCAGTAGAGCCCGACAGAGCCCGACAGAGCCCGACAGAGCCCGACAGGGCCCGACAGGGCCCAGTAGAGCCCGACAGAGCCCGACAGAGCCCAGTAGAGCCCAGTAGAGCCCGACAGAGCCCGACAGAGCCCGACAGAGCCTTACAGAGCCCAGTAGAGCCCGACAGAGCCCGACAGAGCCCGACAGGGCCCGACAGGGCCCGACAGAGCCCGACAGAGCCCGACAGGGCCCGACAGGGAACAGTAGAGCCCACTAGAGCCCGACAGAGCCCGACAGAGCCCGACAGAGCCCGACAGAGCCCGACAGGGCCCGACAGGGCCCAGTAGAGCCCGACAGAGCCCGACAGAGCCCAGTAGAGCCCAGTAGAGCCCGACAGAGCCCGACAGAGCCCGACAGAGCCTGACAGGGCCCGACAGGGCCCGACAGAGCCCGACAGAGCCCGACAGAGCCCGACAGAGCCTGACAGAGCCCTGTAGAGCCCAACAGAGCCCGACAGAGCCCAACAGAGCCCGACAGGGCCCGACAGGGCCCAGTAGAGCCCGACAGAGCCCGACAGAGCCCAGTAGAGCCCAGTAGAGCCCGACAGAGCCCGACAGAGCCCGACAGAGCCCGACAGAGCCCGACAGAGCCCAGTAGAGCCCGACAGAGCCCGACAGAGCCCGACAGAGCCTGACAGGGCCCGACAGAGCCCGACAGAGCCCGACAGAGCCCGACAGGGCCCAGTAGAGCCCGACAGAGCCCGACAGAGCCCGACAGAGCCCGACAGGGCCCGACAGAGCCCGACAGGGCCCGACAGAGCCCGACAGAGCCCGACAGGGCCCGACAGGGCCCGACAGGGCCCGACAGAGCCCGACAGAGTACGACAGGGCCCGACAGGGCCCAGTAAAGCCCGAAAGATCCCGACAGAGCCCGACAGAGCCCGACAGAGCCCGACAGGGCCCGACAGAGCCCGACAGAGCCCGACAGAGCCCGACAGGGCCCGACAGAGCCCGACAGAGCCCGACAGGGCCCAGTAGAGAACGACAGAGCCCGACAGAGCCCGACAGGGCCCGACAGGGAACAGTAGAGCCCAGTAGAGCCCTACAGAGCCCGACAGAGCCCGACAGAGCCCGACAGAGCCCGACAGGGCCCAGTAGAGCCCGACAGAGCCCGACAGAGCCCGACAGGGCCCGACAGAGCCCGACAGAGCCCAGTAGAGCCCGACAGACCCCGACAGAGCCCGACAGAGCCCGACAGAACCCAACAGAGCCCGACAGAGCCCAGTAGAGCCCTACAGAGCCCGACAGAGCCCGACAGAGCCCGACAGGGCCCGACAGGGCCCGACAGGGCCCAGTAGAGCCTGACAGAGCCCGACAGAGCCCGACAGGGCCCGACAGGGCCCGACAGAGCCCGACAGGGCCCGACAGGGCCCAGTAGAGCCCGACAGAGCCCGACAGAGCCCGACAGAGCCCGACAGGGCCCGACAGAGCCCGACAGAGCCTGACAGGGCCTGACAGGGCCCAGTAGAGCCCAACAGAGCCCGACAGAGCCCGACAGAGCCCAGTAGAGCCCGACAGAGCCCGAAAGAGCCCGACAGAGCCCGACAGGGCCCGACAGAGCCCGACAGGGCCCAGTAGAGCCCGACAGAGCCAGACAGAGCCCGACAGAGCCCGACAGGGCCCGACAGGGCCCGACAGAGCCCGACAGAGCCCGACAGGGCCCGACAGAGCCCGACAGGGCCCGACAGGGCCCGACAGAGCCCAGTAGAGCCCGACAGAGCCCGACAGAGCCCGACAGAACCCGACAGAGCCCGACAGAGCCCAGTAGAGCCCGACAGAGCCCGACAGAGCCCGACAGAGTCCGACAGGGCCCGACAGGGCCCGACAGTGCCCGTCAGAGCCCGACAGAGCCTGACAGAGCCCAGTAGAGCCCGACAGAGCCCGACAGAGCCCGACAGAGCCCGACAGGGCCCGACAGGGCCCAGTAGAGCCCGACAGAGCCCGACAGAGCCCAGACGAGCCCAGTAGAGCCCGACAGAGCTCGACAGAGCCCGACAGAGCCTGACAGAGCCCAGTAGAGCCCGACAGAGCCCGACAGAGCCCGACAGGGCCCGACAGGGCCCGACAGAGCCCGACAGAGCCCGACAGGGCCCGACAGGGAACAGTAGAGCCCACTAGAGCCCAACAGAGCCCGACAGAGCCCGACAGAGCCCGACAGGGCCCGACAGGGCCCGACAGGGCCCAGTAGAGCCCGACAGAGCCCGACAGAGCCCAGTAGAGCCCAGTAGAGCCCGACAGAGCCCGACAGAGCCCGACAGAGCCTGACAGGGCCCGACAGGGCCCGACAGAGCCCGACAGAGCCCGACAGAGCCCGACAGAGCCTGACAGAGCCCTGTAGAGCCCAACAGAGCCCGACAGAGCCCAACAGAGCCCGACAGGGCCCGACAGGGCCCAGTAGAGCCCGACAGAGCCCGACAGAGCCCAGTAGAGCCCAGTAGAGCCCGACAGAGCCCGACAGAGCCCGACAGAGCCCGACAGAACCCGACAGAGCCCGACAGAGCCCAGTAGAGCCCGACAGAGCCCGACAGAGCCCGACAGGGCCCGACAGACCCCGACAGAGCCCGACAGAGCCCGACAGAACCCAACAGAGCCCGACAGAGCCCGACAGGGTCCGACAGGGCCCGACAGAGCCCGACAGAGCCTGACAGAGCCCAGTAGAGCCCGACAGAGCCCGACAGAGCCCGACAGAGCCCGACAGGGCCCGACAGGGCCCGACAGTGCCCGACAGAGCCCGACAGAGCCTGACAGAGCCCAGTAGAGCCCGACAGAGCCCGACAGAGCCCGACAGGGCCCGACAGAGCCCGACAGAGCCCAGTAGAGCCCGACAGACCCCGACAGAGCCCGACAGAGCCCGACAGAACCCAACAGAGCCCGACAGAGCCCAGTAGAGCCCGACAGAGCCCGACAGAGCCCGACAGAGCCCGACAGGGCCCGACAGGGCCCAGTAGAGCCCGACAGAGCCCGACAGAGCCCGACAGGGCCCGACAGGGCCCGACAGAGCCCGACAGGGCCCGACAGGGCCCAGTAGAGCCCGACAGAGCCCGACAGAGCCCGACAGAGCCCGACAGGGCCCGACAGAGCCCGACAGAGCCCGACAGGGCCCAGTAGAGCCCAACAGAGCCCGACAGAGCCCGACAGAGCCCAGTAGAGCCCGACAGAGCCCGACAGAGCCCGACAGAGCCCGACAGGGCCCGACAGAGCCCGACAGAGCCCAGTAGAGCCCGACAGAGCCAGACAGAGCCCGACAGAGCCCGACAGGGCCCGACAGAGCCCGACAGAGCCCGACAGGGCCCGACAGAGCCCGACAGGGCCCGACAGAGCCCGACAGAGCCCAGTAGAGCCCGACAGAGCCCGACAGAGCCCGACAGAACCCGACAGAGCCCGACAGAGCCCAGTAGAGCCCGACAGAGCCCGACAGAGCCCGACAGAGTCCGACAGGGCCCGACAGGGCCCGACAGTGCCCGACAGAGCCCGACAGAGCCTGACAGAGCCCAGTAGAGCCCGACAGAGCCCGACAGAGCCCGACAGAGCCCGACAGGGCCCGACAGGGCCCAGTAGAGCCCGACAGAGCCCGACAGAGCCCAGTAGAGCCCAGTAGAGCCCGACAGAGCCCGACAGAGCCCGACAGGGCCCGACAGAGCCCAGTAGATCCCGACAGAGCCCGACAGAGCCCGACAGAGCCCGACAGGGCCCGACAGAGCCCGACAGAGCCCGACAGAGCCCGACAGGGCCCAGTAGAGCCCGACAGAGCCCGACAGAGCCCGACAGAGCCCGACAGGGCCCGACAGAGCCCGACAGAGCCCGACAGAGCCCGACAGAGCCCGACAGGACCCAGTAGAGCCCGACAGAACCCGACAGAGCCCGACAGAGCCCAGTAGAGCCCGACAGAGCCCGACAGAGCCCGACAGAGCCCGACAGAGCCCGACAGGGCCTGACAGAGCCCGACAGAGCCCGACAGGGCCCGACAGGGCCCGACAGGGCCCAACAGAGCCCGACAGGGCCCGACAGGGCCCGACAGAGCCCAGTAGATCCCGACAGAGCCCGACAGAGCCCGACAGAGCCCGACAGGGCCCGACAGAGCCCGACAGAGCCCGACAGAGCCCGACAGGGCCCAGTAGAGCCCGACAGAGCCCGACAGAGCCCGACAGAGCCCGACAGGGCCCGACAGAGCCCGACAGAGCCCGACAGAGCCCGACAGGGCCCGACAGGACCCAGTAGAGCCCGACAGAGCCCGACAGAGCCCGACAGAGCCCAGTAGAGCCCGACAGAGCCCGACAGAGCCCGACAGAGCCCGACAGAGCCCGACAGAGCCCGACAGGGCCTGACAGAGCCCGACAGAGCCCGACAGGGCCCGACAGAGCCCGACAGGGCCCGACAGGGCCCGACAGAGCCCGACAGGGCCCGACAGGGCCCAGTAGAGCCCGACAGAGCCCGACAGAGCCCGACAGAGCCCGACAGGGCCCGACAGAGCCCGACAGAGCCCGACAGAGCCCGACAGGGCCCAGTAGAGCCCAACAGAGCCCGACAGAGCCCGACAGAGCCCAGTAGAGCCCGACAGAGCCCGACAGAGCCCGACAGAGACCGACAGGGCCCGACAGAGCCCGACAGAGCCCAGTAGAGCCCGACAGAGCCAGACAGAGCCCGACAGAGCCCGACAGGGCCCGACAGAGCCCGACAGAGCCCGACAGGGCCCGACAGAGCCCGACAGGGCCCGACAGAGCCCGACAGAGCCCAGTAGAGCCCGACAGAGCCCGACAGAGCCCGACAGAACCCGACAGAGCCCGACAGAGCCCAGTAGAGCCCGACAGAGCCCGACAGAGCCCGACAGAGTCCGACAGGGCCCGACAGGGCCCGACAGTGCCCGACAGAGCCCGACAGAGCCCGACAGAGCCCAGTAGAGCCCGACAGAGCCCGACAGAGCCCGACAGAGCCCGACAGGGCCCGACAGGGCCCAGTAGAGCCCGACAGAGCCCGACAGAGCCCAGTAGAGCCCAGTAGAGCCCGACAGAGCCCGACAGAGCCCGACAGAGCCTGACAGAGCCCAGTAGAGCCCGACAGAGCCCGACAGAGCCCGACAGGGCCCGACAGGGCCCGACAGAGCCCGACAGAGCCCGACAGGGCCCGACAGGGAACAGTAGAGCCCAGTAGAGCCCGACAGAGCCCGACAGAGCCCGACAGAGCCCGACAGGGCCCGAC
>NW_027017032.1:0-49668 GCF_036013445.1 Caloenas nicobarica
AGAGCCCGACAGAGCCCGACAGAGCCCGACAGGGCCCGACAGAGCCCGACAGAGCCCGACAGAGCCCGACAGGGCGCGACAGAGCCCGACAGAGCCCGACAGGGCCCAGTAGAGCCCGACAGAGCCCGACAGAGCCCGACAGAGCCCGACAGAGCCCAGTAGAGCCCAACAGAGCCCGACAGAGCCCGACAGAGCCCGACAGGGCCCGACAGGGCCCGACAGAGCCCGACAGGGCCCGACAGAGCCCGACAGAGCCCGACAGAGCCCGACAGAGCCCAGTAGAGCCCGACAGAGCCCGACAGAGCCCGACAGAGCCCGACAGGGCCCGACAGGGCCCGACAGAGCCCGACAGAGCCCGACAGGGCCCGACAGGGCCCGACAGGGCCCAGTAGAGCCCGACAGAGCCCGACAGAGCCCGACAGAGCCCGACAGAGCCCGACAGGGACCGACAGAGCCCGACAGAGCCCGACAGGGACCGACAGAGCCCGACAGAGCCCGACAGAGCCCGACAGAGCCCGACAGAGCCCGACAGAGCCCGACAGGGCCCGACAGAGCCCGACAGGGCCCAGTAGAGCCCGAAAGAGCCCGACAGAGCCCAGTAGAGCCCAGTAGAGCCCGACAGGGCCCGACAGGGCCCATTAGAGCCCGAAAGAGCCCGACAGAGCCCAACAGGGCCCGACAGGGCCCGACAGGGCCCGACAGAGCCCGACAGAGCCCGACAGGGCCCAGTAGAGCCCGATAGAGCCCGACAGAGCCCGACAGAGCCCCACAGAGCCCGACAGGGCCCCACAGAGCCCGACAGGGCCCAGTAGAGCCCGACAGAGCCCGACAGAGCCCGACAGAGCCCGACAGAGCCCGACAGGGACCGACAGAGCCCGACAGAGCCCGACAGGTCCCGACAGGGCCCGACAGAGCCCGACAGAGCCCGACAGAGCCCGACAGAGCCCGACAGGGCCCGACAGGGCCCGACAGAGCCCGACAGAGGCCGATAGAGGCCGACAGAGCCCGACAGAGCCCGACAGGGCCCGACAGGGCCCGACAGAACCCGACAGAGCCCGACAGGGCCCGACAGGGCCCGACAGGGCCCGACAGGGTACGACAGAGCCCGACAGGGCCCGACAGGGCCCAGTAGAGCCCGACAGAGCCCGACAGAGCCCGACAGGGCCCAGTAGAGCCCGACAGAGCCCGACAGGGCCCGACAGGGCCCAGTAGAGCCCGACAGAGCCCGACAGGGCCCGACAGGGCCCAGTAGATCCCGACAGAGCCCGACAGAGCCCGACAGGGCCCGACAGGGCCCGACAGGGCCCGACAGAGCCCGACAGGGCCCGACAGAGCCCGACAGAGCCCGACAGGGCCCAGGAGAGCCCGACAGAGCCCGACAGAGCCCGACAGAACCCGACAGAACCCGACAGGGCCCAGTAGAGCCCGACAGAGCCCGACAGAGCCCGACAGAACCCGACAGGGCCCGACAGGGCCCGACAGAGCCCGACAGAGCCCGACAGGGCCCGACAGGGCCCGACAGGGCCCGACAGGGCCCGACAGAGCCCGACAGAGCCCGACAGAGCCCGACAGGGCCCAGGAGAGCCCGACAGAGCCCGACAGAGCCCGACAGAACCCGACAGGGCCCAGTAGAGCCCGACAGAGCCCGACAGGGCCCGACAGAGCCCGACAGAGCCCGACAGGGCCCGACAGGGCCCGACAGAGCCCGACAGGGCCCGACAGGGCCCAGTAGAGCCCGACAGAGCCCAACAGGGCCCGACAGAGCCCGACAGAGCCCGACAGAGCCCGACAGAGCCCGACAGGGCCCGACAGAGCCCGACAGGGCCCGACAGAGCCCGACAGGGCGCGACAGAGCCCGACAGAGCCCGACAGGGCCCAGTAGAGCCCGACAGAGCCCGACAGAGCCCGACAGAGCCCAGTAGAGCCCGACAGAGCCCGACAGAGCCCGACAGAGCCCGACAGGGCCCGACAGGGCCCGACAGAGCCCGACAGGGCCCGACAGAGCCCGACAGAGCCCGACAGAGCCCGACAGAGCCCAGTAGATCCCGACAGAGCCCGACAGAGCCCGACAGAGCCCGACAGGGCCCGACAGGGCCCGACAGAGCCCGACAGGGCCCGACAGGGCCCGACAGGGCCCAGTAGAGCCCGACAGAGCCCGACAGAGCCCGACAGAGCCCGACAGAGCCCGACAGGGACCGACAGAGCCCGACAGAGCCCGACAGGGACCGACAGAGCCCGACAGAGCCCGACAGAGCCCGACAGAGCCCGACAGAGCCCGACAGAGCCCGACAGGGCCCGACAGAGCCCGACAGGGCCCAGTAGAGCCCGAAAGAGCCCGACAGAGCCCAGTAGAGCCCAGTAGAGCCCGACAGGGCCCGACAGGGCCCATTAGAGCCCGAAAGAGCCCGACAGAGCCCAACAGGGCCCGACAGGGCCCGACAGGGCCCGACAGAGCCCGACAGGGCCCAGTAGAGCCCGACAGAGCCCGACAGAGCCCGACAGAGCCCGACAGAGCCCGACAGGGCCCGACAGGGCCCGACAGGGCCCGACAGGCCCCGACAGGGCCCAGTAGAGCCCGATAGAGCCCGACAGAGCCCGACAGAGCCCCACAGAGCCCGACAGGGCCCCACAGAGCCCGACAGGGCCCCACAGAGCCCGACAGGGCCCAGTAGAGCCCGACAGAGCCCGACAGAGCCCGACAGAGCCCGACAGAGCCCGACAGGGACCGACAGAGCCCGACAGAGCCCGACAGGTCCCGACAGGGCCCGACAGAGCCCGACAGAGCCCGACAGAGCCCGACAGGGCCCGACAGGGCCCGACAGAGCCCGACAGGGCCCAGTAGAGCCCAACAGAGCCCAGTAGAGCCCGACAGAGCCCGACAGAGCCCGACAGAGCCCGACAGGGCCCGACAGAGCCCGACAGAGCCCGACAGGGCCCAGTAGAGCCCGACAGAGCCCAGTAGAGCCCGACAGAGCCCGACAGAGAACGACAGACCCCGACAGGGCCCGACAGAGCCCGACAGAGCCCGACAGGGCCCGACAGAGCCCGACAGGGCCCAGTAGAGCCCGACAGAGCCCGACAAAGCCCAACAGAGCCCGACAGAGCCCAGTAGAGCCCGACAGAGCCCGACAGAGCCCGACAGGGCCCGACAGAGCCCGACAGAGCCCAGTAGAGCCCGACAGAGCCCGTCAGGGCCCGACAGGGCCCGACAGGGCCCAGTAGAGCCCGACATAGCCCAGTAGAGCCCAGTAGAGCCCGACAGAGCCCGACAGAGCCCGACAGAGCCCGACAGGGCCCGACAGGGCCCGACAGGGCCCAGTAGAGCCCGACAGAGCCCGACAGAGCCCGACAGAGCCCGACAGGGCCCGACAGGGCCCAGTAGAGCCCGACAGAGCCCAGTAGAGCCCAGTAGAGCCCGACAGAGCCCGACAGAGCCCGACAGAGCCCGACAGGGCCCGACAGGGCCCGACAGGGCCCAGTAGAGCCCGACAGAGCCCGACAGGGCCCGACAGAGCCCGACAGGGCCCGACAGAGCCCGACAGGGCCTGACAGGGCCCAGTAGAGCCCGACAGGGCCCGACAGAGCCCGACAGAGCCCGACAGAGCCCGACAGAGCCCGACAGGGCCCGACAGGGCCCCACAGAGCCCGACAAAGCCCAGTAGAGCCCGACAGAGCCCAACAGAGCCCGACAGAGCCCGACAGAGCCCAGTAGAGCCCGACAGAGCCCGACAGAGCCCGACAGGGCCCGACAGGGCCCGACAGGGCCCAGTAGAGCCCGACAGAGCCCGACAGAGCCCGACAGAGCCCGACAGAGCCCAGTAGAGCCCGACAGAGCCTGACAGAGCCCGACAGGGCCCGACAGGGCCCGACAGAGCCCGACAGAGCCCGACAGGGCCCGACAGAGCCCAGTAGAGCCCGACAGAGCCCGACAGAGCCCGACAGGGCCCGACAGGGCCCGACAGAGCCCGACAGAGCCCGACAGGGCCCGACAGAGCCCGACAGGGCCCGACAGGGTACGACAGAGCCCGACAGGGCCCGACAGAGCCCGACAGAGCCCGACAGAGCCCGACAGGGCCCAGTAGAGCCCGACAGAGCCCGACAGAGCCCGACAGAGCCCAGTAGAGCCCAGTAGAGCCCGACAGAGCCCGACACAGCCCGACAGAGCCCGACAGAGCCCGACAGGGCCCGACAGGGCCCGACAGGGCCCGACAGGGCCCGACAGAGCCCGACAGAGCCCGACAGGGCCCGACAGAACCCGACAGGGCCCAGTAGAGCCCGACAGAGCCCGACAGGGCCCGACAGAACCCGACAGAGCCCAGTAGAGACCGACAGAGCCCGACAGAGCCCGACAGAACCCGACAGGGCCCAGTAGAGCCCGACAGAGCCCGACAGAGCCCGACAGGGCCCGACAGAGCCCGACAGAGCCCGACAGGGCCCGACAGGGCCCGACAGAGCCCGACAGAGCCCGACAGGGCCCGACAGAGCCCGACAGAGCCCGACAGAGCCCGACAGGGCCCAGGAGAGCCCGACAGAGCCCGACAGAGCCCGACAGAACCCGACAGGGCCCAGTAGAGCCCGACAGAGCCCGACAGGGCCCGACAGAGCCCGACAGAGCCCGACAGGGCCCGACAGGGCCCGACAGAGCCCGACAGGGCCCGACAGGGCCCAGTAGAGCCCGACAGAGCCCAACAGGGCCCGACAGAGCCCGACAGAGCCCGACAGAGCCCGACAGAGCCCGACAGAGCCCGACAGGGCCCAACAGAGCCCGACAGGGCCCGACAGAGCCCGACAGGGCGCGACAGAGCCCGACAGAGCCCGACAGGGCCCAGTAGAGCCCGACAGAGCCCGACAGAGCCCGACAGAGCCCGACAGAGCCCAGTAGAGCCCGACACAGCCCGACAGAGCCCGACAGAGCCCGACAGGGCCCGACAGGGCCCGACAGAGCCCGACAGGGCCCGACAGAGCCCGACAGAGCCCAGTAGAGCCCGACAGAGCCCGACAGGGCCCGACAGAGCCCGACAGGGCCCGACAGGGCCCGACAGAGCCCGACAGAGCCCGACAGGGCCCGACAGGGCCCGACAGGGCCCAGTAGAGCCCGACAGAGCCCGACAGAGCCCGACAGAGCCCGACAGGGCCCGACAGAGCCCGACAGGGACCGACAGAGCCCGACAGAGCCCGACAGAGCCCGACAGAGCCCGACAGAGCCCGACAGGGCCCGACAGAGCCCGACAGGGCCCAGTAGAGCCCGAAAGAGCCCGACAGAGCCCAGTAGAGCCCAGTAGAGCCCGACAGGGCCCGACAGGGCCCATTAGAGCCCGAAAGAGCCCGACAGAGCCCAACAGGGCCCGACAGGGCCCGACAGGGCCCGACAGAGCCCGACAGGGCCCAGTAGAGCCCGACAGAGCCCGACAGAGCCCGACAGAGCCCGACAGAGCCCGACAGAGCCCGACAGGGCCCGACAGAGCCCGACAGGGCCCGACAGGCCCCGACAGGGCCCAGTAGAGCCCGATAGAGCCCGACAGAGCCCGACAGGGCCCGACAGGGCCCGACAGGGCCCGACAGGGCCCAGTAGAGCCCGACAGAGCCCGACAGAGCCCGACAGAGCCCGACAGGGCCCGACAGGGCCCGACAGGGCCCAGTAGAGCCCGACAGAGCCCAGTAGAGCCCAGTAGAGCCCGACAGAGCCCGACAGAGCCCGACAGAACCCGACAGAGCCCGACAGGGCCCGACAGGGCCCAGTAGAGCCCGACAGAGCCCGACAGGGCCCGACAGGGCCCGACAGAGCCCGACAGGGCCTGACAGGGCCCAGTAGAGCCCGACAGGGCCCGACAGAGCCCGACAGAGCCCGACAGAGCCCGACAGAGCCCGACAGAGCCCGACAGGGCCCGACAGGGCCCGACAGAGCCCGACAGGGCCCGACAGGGCCCGACAGGGCCCGACAGGGCCCCACAGAGCCCGACAAAGCCCGACAGGGCCCGACAGAGCCCGACAGAGCCCAGTAGAGCCCGACAGAGCCCGTCAGGGCCCGACAGGGCCCGACAGGGCCCAGTAGAGCCCGACAGAGCCCAGTAGAGCCCAGTAGAGCCCGACAGAGCCCGACAGAGCCCGACAGAGCCCGACAGGGCCCGACAGGGCCCGACAGGGCCCAGTAGAGCCCGACAGAGCCCGACAGAGCCCGACAGAGCCCGACAGGGCCCGACAGGGCCCGACAGGGCCCAGTAGAGCCCGACAGAGCCCAGTAGAGCCCAGTAGAGCCCGACAGAGCCCGACAGAGCCCGACAGAGCCCGACAGGGCCCGACAGGGCCCGACAGGGCCCAGTAGAGCCCGACAGAGCCCGACAGGGCCCGACAGGGCCCGACAGAGCCCGACAGGGCCCGACAGGGCCCAGTAGAGCCCGACAGGGCCCGACAGAGCCCGACAGAGCCCGACAGAGCCCGACAGAGCCCGACAGGGCCCGACAGGGCCCGACAGAGCCCGACAGGGCCCGACAGGGCCCGACAGGGCCCCACAGAGCCCGACAAAGCCCAGTAGAGCCCGACAGAGCCCAACAGAGCCCGACAGAGCCCGACAGAGCCCAGTAGAGCCCGACAGAGCCCGACAGAGCCCGACAGGGCCCGACAGGGCCCGACAGGGCCCAGTAGAGCCCGACAGAGCCCGACAGAGCCCGACAGAGCCCGACAGAGCCCAGTAGAGCCCGACAGAGCCTGACAGAGCCCGACAGGGCCCGACAGGGCCCGACAGAGCCCGACAGAGCCCGACAGGGCCCGACAGAGCCCAGTAGAGCCCGACAGAGCCCGACAGAGCCCGACAGGGCCCGACAGGGCCCGACAGAGCCCGACAGGGCCTGACAGGGCCCGACAGAGCCCGACAGGGCCCGACAGGGTACGACAGAGCCCGACAGGGCCCGACAGAGCCCGACAGAGCCCGACAGAGCCCGACAGGGCCCAGTAGAGCCCGACAGAGCCCGACAGAGCCCGACAGAGCCCAGTAGAGCCCAGTAGAGCCCGACAGAGCCCGACACAGCCCGACAGAGCCCGACAGAGCCCGACAGAGCCCGACAGGGCCCGACAGGGCCCGACAGGGCCCGACAGAGCCCGACAGAGCCCGACAGGGCCCGACAGAACCCGACAGGGCCCAGTAGAGCCCGACAGAGCCCGACAGGGCCCGACAGAACCCGACAGAGCCCAGTAGAGACCGACAGAGCCCGACAGAGCCCGACAGAACCCGACAGGGCCCAGTAGAGACCGACAGAGCCCGACAGGGCCCGACAGAGCCCGACAGAGCCCGACAGGGCCCGACAGAGCCCGACAGGGCCCGACAGGGCCCAGTAGAGCCCGACAGAGCCCAACAGGGCCCGACAGAGCCCGACAGAGCCCGACAGGGCCCAGTAGAGCCCGACAGAGCCCGACAGAGCCCGACAGGGCCCGACAGGGCCCGACAGAGCCCGACAGGGCCCAGTAGAGCCCGACAGAGCCCGACAGAGCCCGACAGAGCCCGACAGAGCCCAGTAGAGCCCGACAGAGCCCGACAGAGCCCGACAGAGCCCGACAGGGCCCGACAGGGCCCGACAGAGCCCGACAGGGCCCGACAGGGCCCAGTAGAGCCCGACAGAGCCCGACAGGGCCCGACAGAGCCCGAAAGGGCCCAGTAGAGCCCGACAGAGCCCGATAGAGCCCGACAGGGCCCGACAGGGCCCGACAGGGCCCAGTAGAGCCCGACAGAGCCCGACAGAGCCCAGTAGAGCCCAGTAGAGCCCGACAGAGCCCGACAGAGCCCGACAGAGCCCGACAGAGCCCGACAGGGCCCGACAGGGCCCGACAGAGCCCGACAGGGCCCGACAGGGCCCAGTAGAGCCCGAAAGAGCCCGACAGAGCCCAGTAGAGCCCAGTAGAGCCCGACAGGGCCCGACAGGACACGACAGGGCCCATTAGAGCCCGACAGAGCCCGACAGAGCCTGACAGAGCCCGACAGGGCCCGACAGGGCCCGACAGGGCCCGACAGGGCCCGACAGAGCCCGACAGAGCCCGACAGAGCCCGACAGAACCCGACAGAGCCCGACAGAGCCTGACAGAGCCCGACAGAACCCGACAGGGCCCGACAGAGCCCGACAGAGCCCGACAGGGCCCGACAGAGCCCAGTAGAGCCCGACAGAGCCCGACAGAGCCCGACAGGGCCCAGTAGAGCCCGAGAGAGCCCGACAGAGCCCAGTAGAGCCCGACAGAGCCCGACAGAGCCCGACAGGGCCCAGTAGAGCCCGACAGGGCCCGACAGGGCTTGACAGGGCCCGACAGAGCCCGACAGAGCCCGACAGAGCCCGACAGGGCCCAGTAGAGCCCGACAGAGCCCAATAGAGCCCGACAGGGCCCAACAGGGCCCAGTAGAGCCCGACAGAGCCCGACAGAGCCCAGTAGAGCCCAGTAGAGCCCAACAGAGCCCGACAGAGCCCGACAGGGCCCGACAGAGCCCGACAGAGCCCGACAGAGCCCGATAGGGCCCGACAAGGCCCGACAGGGCCCATTAGAGCCCGACAGAGCCCGACAGAGCCTGACAGAGCCCGACAGGGCCCGACAGGGCCCGACAGAGTCCGACAGAGCCCGACAGGGCCCAGTAGAGCCCGACAGAGCCCGACAGAGCCCGACAGGGCCCGACAGGGCCCGACAGGGCCCGACAGAGCCCGACAGGGCCCGACAGGGCCCAGTAGAGCCCGACAGAGCCCGACAGAGCCCGACAGAGCCCGACAGAGCCCGACAGAGCCCGACAGGGCCCGATAGAGCCCGACAGGGCCCGACAGAGCCCGACAGAGCCCGACAGGGCACGACAGAGCCCGACAGACCCCGACAGGGCCCGACAGGGCCCGACAGAGCCCGACAGAGCCCGACAGAGCCCGACAGGGCCCAGTAGAGCCCGACAGAGCCCAGTAGAGCCCAGTAGAGCCCGACAGAGCCCGACAGAGCCCGACAGAGCCCGACAGAGCCCGACAGGGCCCGACAGGGCCCGACAGGGCCCAGTAGAGCCCGACAGAGCCCGACAGGGCCCGACAGAGCCCGACAGAGCCCGACAGAGCCCAGTAGAGCCCGACAGAGCCCGACAGAGCCCGACAGGGCCCGACAGGGCCCGACAGGGCCCAGTAGAGCCCGACAGAGCCCGACAGAGCCCGACAGAGCCCGACAGAGCCCAGTAGAGCCCGACAGAGCCCGACAGGGCCCAGTAGAGCCCGACAGAGCCCGACAGAGCCCGACAGAGCCCGACAGGGCCCGACAGGGCCCAGTAGAGCCCGACAGAGCCCGACAGAGCCCGACAGAGCCCGACAGAGCCCGACAGGGCCCGACAGGGCCCGACAGAGCCCGACAGAGCCCGACAGAGCCCGACAGGGCCCGACAGAGCCCGACAGGGCCCGACAAAGCCCGACAGAGCCCGACAGGGCCCGACAGGGCCCGACAGAGCCCGACAGAGCCCGACAGGGCCCGACAGGGCCCGACAGGGCCCAGTAGAGCCCGACAGAGCCCGACAGAGCCCGACAGGGCCCGACAGGGCCCAGTAGATCCCGACAGAGCCCGACAGAGCCCGACAGAGCCCAGTAGAGCCCAGTAGAGCCCGACAGAGCCCGACAGAGCCCGACAGAGCCCGACAGGGCCCGACAGGGCCCGACAGGGCCCGACAGGGCCCGACAGAGCCCGACAGGGCCCAGTAGAGCCCGACAGAGCCCGACAGAGCCCGACAGAGCCCGACAGGGCCCAGTAGAGCCCGACAGAGCCCGACAGGGCCCGACAGAGCCCGACAGGGCCCGACAGAGCCCGACAGAGCCCGACAGGGCCCGACAGAGCCCGACAGAGCCCGACAGAGCCCGACAGGGCCCAGTAGAGCCCGACAGAGCCCGACAGAGCCCGACAGAACCCGACAGGGCCCAGTAGAGCCCGACAGAGCCCGACAGAGCCCGACAGGGCCCGACAGAGCCCGACAGAGCCCGACAGGGCCCGACAGAGCCCGACAGGGCCCGACAGGGCCCAGTAGAGCCCGACAGAGCCCAACAGGGCCCGACAGAGCCCGACAGAGCCCGACAGAGCCCGACAGGGCCCAGTAGAGCCCGACAGAGCCCGACAGAGCCCGACAGAGCCCGACAGGGCCCGACAGGGCCCGACAGGGCCCGACAGGGCCCGACAGAGCCCGACAGAGCCCGACAGGGCCCGACAGAGCCCAGTAGAGCCCGACAGAGCCCGACAGGGCCCGACAGGGCCCGACAGAGCCCGACAGGGCCCGACAGAGCCCGACAGAGCCCGACAGGGCCCGACAGAGCCCGACAGAGCCCGACAGAGCCCGACAGGGCCCAGTAGAGCCCGACAGAGCCCGACAGAGCCCGACAGAGCCCGACAGAGCCCGACAGGGCCCGACAGGGCCCGACAGGGCCCGACAGAGCCCAGTAGAGCCCGACAGAGCCCGACAGGGCCCGACAGGGCCCGACAGGGCCCGACAGAGCCCGACAGAGCCCGACAGGGCCCGACAGGGCCCGACAGAGCCCGACAGGGCCCGACAGAGCCCAGTAGAGCCCGACAGAGCCCGACAGAGCCCGACAGGGCCCGACAGAGCCCGACAGGGCCCTACAGAGCCCGACAGGGCCCGACAGAGCCCGACAGGGCCCAGTAGAGCCCGACAGAGCCCGATAGAGCCCGACAGGGCCCGACAGGGCCCGACAGGGCCCAGTAGAGCCCGACAGAGCCCGACAGAGCCCAGTAGAGCCCAGTAGAGCCCGACAGAGCCCGACAGAGCCCGACAGAGCCCGACAGGGCCCGACAGGGCCCGACAGGGCCCGACAGAGCCCGACAGGGCCCGACAGGGCCCGACAGGGCCCGACAGAGCCCGACAGAGCCCGACAGAGCCCAACAGGGCCCGACAGAGCCCGACAGAGCCCGACAGAGCCCGACAGGGCCCAGTAGAGCCCGACAGAGCCCGACAGAGCCCGACAGGGCCCGACAGGGCCCGACAGGGCCCATTAGAGCCCGACAGAGCCCGACAGAGCCTGACAGGGCCCGACAGGGCCCATTAGAGCCCGACAGAGCCCGACAGAGCCTGACAGAGCCCGACAGGGCCCGACAGAGCCCGACAGAGCCCGACAGGGCCCGACAGAGCCCAGTAGAGCCCGACAGAGCCCGACAGAGCCCGACAGAGCCCGACAGGGCCCGACAGGGCCCGACAGGGCCCAGTAGGGCCCGACAGGGCCCAGTAGAGCCCGACAGAGCCCGACAGAGCCCGACAGAGCCCGACAGGGCCCGACAGAGCCCGACAGAGCCCGACAGAGCCCGACAGAGCCCAGTAGAGCCCGACAGAGCCCGACAGGGCCCGACAGGGCCCGACAGGGCCCAGTAGAGCCCGACAGAGCCCGACAGAGCCCGACAGAGCCCGACAGGGCCCGACAGGGCCCGACAGAGCCCGACAGGGCCCGACAGGGCCCGACAGAGCCCGACAGGGCCCGACAGGGTACGACAGAGCCCGACAGGGCCCGACAGAGCCCGACAGAGCCCGACAGGGCCCGACAGGGCCCAGTAGAGCCCGACAGAGCCCGACAGAGCCCGACAGAGCCCAGTAGAGCCCAGTAGAGCCCGACAGAGCCCGACAGAGCCCGACAGAGCCCGACAGGGCCCGACAGAGCCCGACAGGGCCCGACAGAGCCCGACAGAGCCCGACAGGGCCCGACAGGGCCCGACAGGGCCCGACAGAGCCCGACAGAGCCCGACAGAGACCAGTAGAGCCCGACAGGGCCCGACAGGGCCCGACAGAGCCCGACAGGGCCCGACAGGGCCCGACAGGGCCCGACAGAGCCCGACAGGGCCCGACAGAGCCCGACAGAGCCCAGTAGAGACCGACAGAGCCCGACAGAGCCCGACAGAACCCGACAGGGCCCAGTAGAGCCCGACAGAGCCCGACAGGGCCCGACAGAGCCCGACAGAGCCCGACAGGGCCCGACAGGGCCCAGTAGAGCCCGACAGAGCCCGACAGAGCCCAGTAGAGCCCGACAGAGCCTGACAGAGCCCGACAGAGCCCGACAGAGCCCGACAGGGCCCGACAGAGCCCGACAGGGCCCGACAGAGCCCAGTAGAGCCCGACAGAGCCCGACAGGGCCCGACAGAGCCCGAAAGGGCCCATTAGAGCCCGACAGGGCCCGACAGGGCCCAGTAGAGCCCGACAGAGCCCGACAGAGCCCAGTAGAGCCCAGTAGAGCCCGACAGAGCCCGACAGAGCCCGACAGAGCCCGACAGAGCCCGACAGAGCCCGACAGGGCCCGACAGAGCCCGACAGAGCCCGACAGGGCCCGACAGAGCCCGACAGAGCCCGACAGGGCCCGACAGGACCCAGTAGAGCCCGAAAGAGCCCGACAGAGCCCAGTAGAGCCCAGTAGAGCCCGACAGGGCCCGACAGGGCCCGACAGGGCCCATTAGAGCCCGACAGAGCCCGACAGAGCCTGACAGAGCCCGACAGGGCCCGACAGGGCCCGACAGAGCCCGACAGAGCCCGACAGAGCCCGACAGAGCCCGACAGGGCCCGACAGGGCCCGACAGAGCCCGACAGGGCCCGACAGGGCCCGACAGAGCCCGACAGGGCCCGACAGAGCCCGACAGAGCCCGACAGGGCCCGACAGGGCCCGACAGAGCCCGACAGGGCCCGACAGGGCTTGACAGGGCCCGACAGAGCCCGACAGAGCCCGACAGAGCCCGACAGGGCCCGACAGAGCCCGACAGGGCCCAGTAGAGCCTGACAGAGCCCGACAGAGCCCAGTAGAGCCCAGTAGAGCCCGACAGAGCCCGACAGAGCCCGACAGGGCCCGACAGAGCCCGACAGAGCCCGATAGGGCCCGACAAGGCCCGACAGGGCCCAGTAGAGCCCGAAAGAGCCCGACAGAGCCCAGTAGAGCCCAGTAGAGCCCGACAGGGCCCGACAGGGCCCATTAGAGCCCGACAGAGCCTGACAGAGCCCGACAGGGCCCGACAGGGCCCGACAGAGTCCGACAGAGCCCGACAGGGCCCAGTAGAGCCCGACAGAGCCCGACAGAGCCCGACAGGGCCCGACAGGGCCCGACAGAGCCCGACAGGGCCCGACAGGGCCCAGTAGAGCCCGACAGAGCCCGACAGAGCCCGACAGAGCCCGACAGGTCCCGACAGGTCCCGACAGGGCCCGACAGGGCCCGACAGGGCCCGACAGAGCCCGACAGGGCACGACAGAGCCCGACAGGGCCCGACAGGGCCCGACAGAGCCCGACAGAGCCCGACAGAGCCCGACAGGGCCCAGTAGAGCCCGACAGAGCCCAGTAGAGCCCAGTAGAGCCCGACAGAGCCCGACAGAGCCCGACAGAGCCCGACAGGGCCCGACAGGGCCCGACAGGGCCCAGTAGAGCCCGACAGAGCCCGACAGAGCCCGACAGAGCCCGACAGGGCCCGACAGAGCCCGACAGAGCCCGACAGAGCCCGACAGGGCCCGACAGGGCCCGACAGAGCCCGACAGGGCCCGACAGAGCCCGACAGGGCCCGACAGAGCCCGACAGAGCCCGACAGGGCCCGACAGGGCCCGACAGGGCCCAGTAGAGCCCGACAGAGCCCGACAGAGCCCGACAGAGCCCGACAGAGCCCGACAGGGCCCGACAGAGCCCAGTAGAGCCCGACAGAGCCCGACAGGGCCCAGTAGAGCCCGACAGAGCCCGACAGAGCCCGACAGAGCCCGACAGGGCCCGACAGGGCCCGACAGGGCCCGACAGAGCCCGACAGAGCCCGACAGGGCCCGACAGGGCCCGACAGGGCCCGACAGGGCCCGACAGGGCCCGACAGAGCCCTGTAGAGCCCGACAGAGCCCGACAGAGCCCGACAGAGCCCGACAGAGCCCGACAGAGCCCGACAGAGCCCGACAGGGCCCGACAGGGCCCAGTAGAGCCCGACAGAGCCCGACAGAGCCCGACAGAGCCCGACAGAGCCCGACAGGGCCCGACAGGGCCCGACAGAGCCCAGTAGAGCCTGACAGAGCCCGACAGAGCCCGACAGAGCCCGACAGGGCCCAGTAGAGCCCGACAGAGCCCGACAGAGCCCGACAGAGCCCGACAGGGCCCAACAAAGCCCGACAGGGCCCGACAAAGCCCGACAGAGCCCGACAGGGCCCGACAGAGCCCGACAGAGCCCGACAGGGCCCGACAGGGCCCGACAGAGCCCGACAGGGCCCGACAGGGCCCAGTAGGGCCCGACAGAGCCCGACAGAGCCCGACAGAGCCCAGTAGAGCCCAGTAGAGCCCGACAGAGCCCGACAGAGCCCGACAGAGCCCGACAGAGCGCGACAGGGCCCGACAGGGCCCGACAGGGCCCGACAGAGCCCGACAGAGCCCGACAGAGCCCGACAGAGCCCGACAGGGCCCAGTAGAGCCCGACAGAGCCCGACAGAGCCCGACAGAACCCGACAGGGCCCAGTAGAGCCCGACAGAGCCCGACAGGGCCCGACAGAGCCCGACAGGGCCCGACAGAGCCCGACAGAGCCCGACAGGGCCCGACAGAGCCCGACAGAGCTCGACAGAGCCCGACAGAGCCCGACAGGGCCCAGTAGAGCCCGACAGGGCCCGACAGAGCCCGACAGAACCCGACAGGGCCCAGTAGAGCCCGACAGAGCCCAACAGGGCCCGACAGGGCCCGACAGGGCCCGACAGAGCCCGACAGAGCCCGACAGGGCCCGACAGAGCCCGACAGGGCCCGACAGGGCCCAGTAGAGCCCGACAGAGCCCAACAGGGCCCGACAGAGCCCGACAGAGCCCGACAGAGCCCGACAGGGCCCAGTAGAGCCCGACAGAGCCCGACAGAGCCCGACAGAGCCCGACAGGGCCCGACAGGGCCCGACAGGGCCCGACAGAGCCCAGTAGAGCCCGACAGAGCCCGACAGGGCCCGACAGGGCCCGACAGGGCCCGACAGAGCCCGACAGAGCCCGACAGGGCCCGACAGAGCCCAGTAGAGCCCGACCGAGCCCGACCGAGCCCGACAGAGCCCGACAGAGCCCAGTAGAGCCCGACAGAGCCCGACAGAGCCCGACAGAGCCCGACAGGGCCCGACAGAGCCCGACAGAGCCCGACAGGGCCCTACAGAGCCCGACAGGGCCCGACAGAGCCCGACAGAGCCCAGTAGAGCCCGACAGAGCCCGACAGGGCCCGACAGAGCCCGACAGGGCCCAGTAGAGCCCGACAGAGCCCGATAGAGCCCGACAGGGCCCGACAGGGCCCGACAGGGCCCAGTAGAGCCCGACAGAGCCCGACAGAGCCCAGTAGAGCCCAGTAGAGCCCGACAGAGCCCGACAGAGCCCGACAGAGCCCGACAGGGCCCGACAGAGCCCGACAGGGCCCGACAGGGCCCGACAGAGCCCGACAGGGCCCGACAGGGCCCGACAGGGCCCAGTAGAGCCCGAAAGAGCCCAACAGAGCCCAGTAGAGCCCAGTAGAGCCCGACAGGGCCCGACAGGGCCCGACAGGGCCCATTAGAGCCCGACAGAGCCCGACAGAGCCTGACAGAGCCCGACAGGGCCCGACAGGGCCCGACAGAGCCCTACAGAGCCCGACAGGGCCCGACAGAGCCCGACAGAGTCCGACAGAGCCCGACAGGGCCCGACAGGGCCTGACAGGGCCCGACAAGGCCCAGTAGAGCCCGACAGAGCCCGACAGAGCCCGACAGAGCCCGACAGTGCCCAGTAGAGCCCGACAGAGCCCGACAGGGCCCGACAGGGCCCGACAGAGCCCGACAGGGCCCGACAGGGCCCGACAGGGCCCAGTAGAGCCCGAAAGAGCCCGACAGAGCCCAGTAGAGCCCAGTAGAGCCCGACAGGGCCCGACAGGGCCCGACAGGGCCCATTAGAGCCCGACAGAGCCCGACAGAGCCTGACAGAGCCCGACAGGGCCCGACAGGGCCCGACAGGGCCCAGTAGAGCCCGACAGAGCCCGACAGAGCCCGACAGAGCCCGACAGGGCCCGACAGAGCCCGACAGAGCCCGACAGGGCCCGACAGAGCCCGACAGAGCCCGACAGGGCCCAGTAGAGCCCGACAGAGCCCGACAGAGCCCGACAGAGCCCAGTAGAGCCCGACAGAGCCCGACAGGGCCCGACAGGGCCCGACAGAGCCCGACAGAGCCCGACAGAGCCCGACAGGGCCCGACAGGGCCCGACAGAGCCCGACAGGGCCCGACAGGGCCCGACAGGGCCCAGTAGAGCCCGACAGAGCCCGATAGAGCCCGACAGGGCCCGACAGGGCCCAGTAGAGCCCGACAGAGCCCGACAGAGCCCAGTAGAGCCCAGTAGAGCCCGACAGAGCCCGACAGAGCCCGACAGAGCCCGACAGGGCCCGACAGAGCCCGACAGAGCCCGACAGGGCCCATTAGAGCCCGACAGAGCCCGACAGAGCCTGACAGAGCCCGACAGGGCCCGACAGGGCCCGACAGAGTCCGACAGAGCCCGACAGGGCCCAGTAGAGCCCGACAGAGCCCGACAGAGCCCGACAGGGCCCGACAGGGCCCAGTAGAGCCCGATAGAGCCCGACAGAGCCCGACAGAGCCCGACAGGGCCCGACAGGGCCCGATAGAGCCCGACAGGGCCCGACAGAGCCCGACAGAGCCCGACAGGGCACGACAGGGCACGACAGAGCCCGACAGGGCCCGACAGAGCCCGACAGAGCCCGACAGAGCCCGACAGGGCCCAGTAGAGCCCGACAGAGCCCAGTAGAGCCCAGTAGAGCCCGACAGAGCCCGACAGAGCCCGACAGAGCCCGACAGAGCCCGACAGAGCCCAGTAGAGCCCGACAGAGCCCGACAGGGCCCAGTAGAGCCCGACAGAGCCCGACAGGGCCCGACAGGGCCCGACAGGGCCCGACAGGGCCCGACAGAGCCCGACAGAGCCCGACAGGGCCCGACAGGGCCCGACAGGGCCCGACAGAGCCCAGTAGAGCCCGACAGAGCCCGACAGAGCCCGACAGAGCCCGACAGAGCCCGACAGAGCCCGACAGGGCCCGACAGGGCCCAGTAGAGCCCGACAGAGCCCGACAGAGCCCGACAGAGCCCGACAGAGCCCGACAGGGCCCGACAGGGCCCGACAGGGCCCGACAGAGCCCAGTAGAGCCCGACAGAGCCCGACAGAGCCCGACAGAGCCCGATAGGGCCCAGTAGAGCCCGACAGAGCCCGACAGAGCCCGACAGAGCCCGACAGGGCCCAACAAAGCCCGACAGGGCCCGACAAAGCCCGACAGAGCCCGACAGGGCCCGACAGGGCCCGACAGAGCCCGACAGAGCCCGACAGGGCCCGACAGGGCCCAGTAGAGCCCGACAGAGCCCGACAGAGCCCGACAGAGCCCGACAGGGCCCGACAGGGCCCGACAGAGCCCGACAGGGCCCGACAGGGCCCGACAGAGCCCGACAGGGCCCGACAGGGTACGACAGAGCCCGACAGGGCCCGACAGAGCCCGACAGAGCCCGACAGGGCCCGACAGGGCCCAGTAGAGCCCGACAGAGCCCGACAGAGCCCGACAGAGCCCAGTAGAGCCCAGTAGAGCCCGACAGAGCCCGACAGAGCCCGACAGAGCCCGACAGGGCCCGACAGAGCCCGACAGGGCCCGACAGAGCCCGACAGAGCCCGACAGGGCCCGACAGGGCCCGACAGGGCCCGACAGAGCCCGACAGAGCCCGACAGAGACCAGTAGAGCCCGACAGGGCCCGACAGGGCCCGACAGAGCCCGACAGGGCCCGACAGGGCCCGACAGGGCCCGACAGAGCCCGACAGGGCCCGACAGAGCCCGACAGAGCCCAGTAGAGACCGACAGAGCCCGACAGAGCCCGACAGAACCCGACAGGGCCCAGTAGAGCCCGACAGAGCCCGACAGAGCCCGACAGAGCCCGACAGAGCCCGACAGGGCCCGACAGAGCCCGACAGGGCCCGACAGGGCCCAGTAGAGCCCGACAGGGCCCGACAGGGCCCGACAGAGCCCGACAGAGCCCGACAGGGCCCGACAGAGCCCGACAGGGCCCGACAGGGCCCAGTAGAGCCCGACAGAGCCCAACAGGGCCCGACAGAGCCCGACAGAGCCCGACAGAGCCCGACAGGGCCCAGTAGAGCCCGACAGAGCCCGACAGAGCCCGACAGAGCCCGACAGAGCCCGACAGAGCCCGACAGGGCCCGACAGGGCCCGACAGAGCCCAGTAGAGCCCGACAGAGCCCGACAGGGCCCGACAGGGCCCGACAGGGCCCGACAGAGCCCGACAGAGCCCGACAGGGCCCGACAGAGCCCAGTAGAGCCCGACCGAGCCCGACCGAGCCCGACAGAGCCCGACAGAGCCCAGTAGAGCCCGACAGAGCCCGACAGAGCCCGACAGAGCCCGACAGGGCCCGACAGAGCCCGACAGAGCCCGACAGGGCCCTACAGAGCCCGACAGGGCCCGACAGAGCCCGACAGAGCCCAGTAGAGCCCGACAGAGCCCGACAGGGCCCGACAGAGCCCGACAGGGCCCAGTAGAGCCCGACAGAGCCCGATAGAGCCCGACAGGGCCCGACAGGGCCCGACAGGGCCCAGTAGAGCCCGACAGAGCCCGACAGAGCCCAGTAGAGCCCAGTAGAGCCCGACAGAGCCCGACAGAGCCCGACAGAGCCCGACAGGGCCCGACAGAGCCCGACAGGGCCCGACAGGGCCCGACAGAGCCCGACAGGGCCCGACAGGGCCCGACAGGGCCCAGTAGAGCCCGAAAGAGCCCAACAGAGCCCAGTAGAGCCCAGTAGAGCCCGACAGGGCCCGACAGGGCCCGACAGGGCCCATTAGAGCCCGACAGAGCCCGACAGAGCCTGACAGAGCCCGACAGGGCCCGACAGGGCCCGACAGAGCCCTACAGAGCCCGACAGGGCCCGACAGAGCCCGACAGAGTCCGACAGAGCCCGACAGGGCCCGACAGGGCCTGACAGGGCCCGACAAGGCCCAGTAGAGCCCGACAGAGCCCGACAGAGCCCGACAGAGCCCGACAGTGCCCAGTAGAGCCCGACAGAGCCCGACAGGGCCCGACAGGGCCCGACAGAGCCCGACAGGGCCCGACAGGGCCCGACAGGGCCCAGTAGAGCCCGAAAGAGCCCGACAGAGCCCAGTAGAGCCCAGTAGAGCCCGACAGGGCCCGACAGGGCCCGACAGGGCCCATTAGAGCCCGACAGAGCCCGACAGAGCCTGACAGAGCCCGACAGGGCCCGACAGGGCCCGACAGGGCCCAGTAGAGCCCGACAGAGCCCGACAGAGCCCGACAGAGCCCGACAGGGCCCGACAGAGCCCGACAGAGCCCGACAGGGCCCGACAGAGCCCGACAGAGCCCGACAGGGCCCAGTAGAGCCCGACAGAGCCCGACAGAGCCCGACAGAGCCCAGTAGAGCCCGACAGAGCCCGACAGGGCCCGACAGGGCCCGACAGAGCCCGACAGAGCCCGACAGAGCCCGACAGGGCCCGACAGGGCCCGACAGAGCCCGACAGGGCCCGACAGGGCCCGACAGGGCCCAGTAGAGCCCGACAGAGCCCGATAGAGCCCGACAGGGCCCGACAGGGCCCAGTAGAGCCCGACAGAGCCCGACAGAGCCCAGTAGAGCCCAGTAGAGCCCGACAGAGCCCGACAGAGCCCGACAGAGCCCGACAGGGCCCGACAGAGCCCGACAGAGCCCGACAGGGCCCATTAGAGCCCGACAGAGCCCGACAGAGCCTGACAGAGCCCGACAGGGCCCGACAGGGCCCGACAGAGTCCGACAGAGCCCGACAGGGCCCAGTAGAGCCCGACAGAGCCCGACAGAGCCCGACAGGGCCCGACAGGGCCCAGTAGAGCCCGATAGAGCCCGACAGAGCCCGACAGAGCCCGACAGGGCCCGACAGGGCCCGATAGAGCCCGACAGGGCCCGACAGAGCCCGACAGAGCCCGACAGGGCACGACAGGGCACGACAGAGCCCGACAGGGCCCGACAGAGCCCGACAGAGCCCGACAGAGCCCGACAGGGCCCAGTAGAGCCCGACAGAGCCCAGTAGAGCCCAGTAGAGCCCGACAGAGCCCGACAGAGCCCGACAGAGCCCGACAGGGCCCGACAGGGCCCGACAGGGCCCAGTAGAGCCCGACAGAGCCCGACAGGGCCCGACAGAGCCCGACAGAGCCCGACAGAGCCCGACAGGGCCCAGTAGAGCCCGACAGAGCCCGACAGAGCCCGACAGGGCCAACAGAGCCCGACAGAGCCCGACAGAGCCCGACAGAGCCCGACAGGGCCCAGTAGAGCCCGACAGAGCCCGACAGAGCCCGACAGAGCCCGACAGGGCCCGACAGGGCCCGACAGGGCCCAGTAGAGCCCGACAGAGCCCAACAGGGCTCGACAGAGCCCGACAGAGCCCGACAGAGCCCGACAGGGCCCAGTAGAGCCCGACAGAGCCCGACAGGGCCCGACAGAGCCCGACAGGGCCCGACAGAGCCCGACAGAGCCCGACAGGGCCCAGTAGAGCCCGACAGAGCCCGACAGAGCCCGACAGAGCCCAGTAGAGCCCGACAGAGCCCGACAGAGCCCGACAGAGGCCGACAGGGCCCGACAGGGCCCTACAGAGCCCGACAGGGCCCGACAGAGCCCGACAGAGCCCGACAGAGCCCGACAGAGCCCGACAGAGCCCAGTAGAGCCCGACAGAGCCCGACAGGGCCCGACAGAGCCCGACAGGGCCCGACAGGGCCCGACAGGGCCCGATAGAGCCCGACAGGGCCCGACAGGGCCCGACAGGGCCCAGTAGAGCCCGACAGAGCCCGACAGAGCCCGACAGGGACCGACAGGGACCGACAGAGCCCAACAGAGCCCGACAGAGCCCGACAGAGCCCGACAGGGCCCAGTAGAGCCCGACAGAGCCCAGTAGAGCCCAGTAGAGCCCGACAGAGCCCGACAGAGCCCGACAGAGCCCGACAGGGCCCGACAGGGCCCGACAGGGCCCAGTAGAGCCCGACAGAGTCCGACAGAGCCCGACAGAGCCCGACAGGGCCCGACAGAGCCCGACAGAGCCCAGTAGAGCCCGACAGAGCCCGACAGAGCCCGACAGAGCCCGACAGAGCCCGACAGGGCCCGACAGGGCCCGACAGAGCCCGACAGGGCCCGACAGGGCCCGACAGAGCCCGACAGAGCCCGACAGGGCCCGACAGGGCCCGACAGGGCCCAGTAGAGCCCGACAGAGCCCGACAGAGCCCGACAGAGCCCGACAGAGCCCGACAGAGCCCAGTAGAGCCCGACAGAGCCCGACAGGGCCCAGTAGAGCCCGACAGAGCCCGACAGGGCCCGACAGGGCCCGACAGGGCCCGACAGGGCCCGACAGAGCCCGACAGAGCCCGACAGGGCCCGACAGGGCCCGACAGGGCCCGACAGAGCCCAGTAGAGCCCGACAGAGCCCGACAGAGCCCGACAGAGCCCGACAGAGCCCGACAGAGCCCGACAGAGCCCGACAGGGCCCGACAGGGCCCAGTAGAGCCCGACAGAGCCCGACAGAGCCCGACAGAGCCCGACAGAGCCCGACAGGGCCCGACAGGGCCCGACAGGGCCCGACAGAGCCCAGTAGAGCCCGACAGAGCCCGACAGAGCCCGACAGAGCCCGATAGGGCCCAGTAGAGCCCGACAGAGCCCGACAGAGCCCGACAGAGCCCGACAGGGCCCAACAAAGCCCGACAGGGCCCGACAAAGCCCGACAGAGCCCGACAGGGCCCGACAGGGCCCGACAGAGCCCGACAGAGCCCGACAGGGCCCGACAGGGCCCAGTAGAGCCCGACAGAGCCCGACAGAGCCCGACAGAGCCCGACAGGGCCCGACAGGGCCCGACAGAGCCCGACAGGGCCCGACAGGGCCCGACAGAGCCCGACAGGGCCCGACAGGGTACGACAGAGCCCGACAGGGCCCGACAGAGCCCGACAGAGCCCGACAGGGCCCGACAGGGCCCAGTAGAGCCCGACAGAGCCCGACAGAGCCCGACAGAGCCCAGTAGAGCCCAGTAGAGCCCGACAGAGCCCGACAGAGCCCGACAGAGCCCGACAGGGCCCGACAGAGCCCGACAGGGCCCGACAGAGCCCGACAGAGCCCGACAGGGCCCGACAGGGCCCGACAGGGCCCGACAGAGCCCGACAGAGCCCGACAGAGACCAGTAGAGCCCGACAGGGCCCGACAGGGCCCGACAGAGCCCGACAGGGCCCGACAGGGCCCGACAGGGCCCGACAGAGCCCGACAGGGCCCGACAGAGCCCGACAGAGCCCAGTAGAGACCGACAGAGCCCGACAGAGCCCGACAGAACCCGACAGGGCCCAGTAGAGCCCGACAGAGCCCGACAGGGCCCGACAGAGCCCGACAGAGCCCGACAGGGCCCGACAGGGCCCAGTAGAGCCCGACAGAGCCCGACAGAGCCCAGTAGAGCCCGACAGAGCCTGACAGAGCCCGACAGAGCCCGACAGAGCCCGACAGGGCCCGACAGAGCCCGACAGGGCCCGACAGAGCCCAGTAGAGCCCGACAGAGCCCGACAGGGCCCGACAGAGCCCGAAAGGGCCCATTAGAGCCCGACAGGGCCCGACAGGGCCCAGTAGAGCCCGACAGAGCCCGACAGAGCCCAGTAGAGCCCAGTAGAGCCCGACAGAGCCCGACAGAGCCCGACAGAGCCCGACAGGGCCCGACAGAGCCCGACAGGGCCCGACAGGGCCCGACAGAGCCCGACAGGGCCCGACAGGGCCCGACAGGGCCCAGTAGAGCCCGAAAGAGCCCAACAGAGCCCAGTAGAGCCCAGTAGAGCCCGACAGGGCCCGACAGGGCCCGACAGGGCCCATTAGAGCCCGACAGAGCCCGACAGAGCCTGACAGAGCCCGACAGGGCCCGACAGGGCCCGACAGAGCCCTACAGAGCCCGACAGGGCCCGACAGAGCCCGACAGAGTCCGACAGAGCCCGACAGGGCCCGACAGGGCCTGACAGGGCCCGACAAGGCCCAGTAGAGCCCGACAGAGCCCGACAGAGCCCGACAGAGCCCGACAGTGCCCAGTAGAGCCCGACAGAGCCCGACAGGGCCCGACAGGGCCCGACAGAGCCCGACAGGGCCCGACAGGGCCCGACAGGGCCCAGTAGAGCCCGAAAGAGCCCGACAGAGCCCAGTAGAGCCCAGTAGAGCCCGACAGGGCCCGACAGGGCCCGACAGGGCCCATTAGAGCCCGACAGAGCCCGACAGAGCCTGACAGAGCCCGACAGGGCCCGACAGGGCCCGACAGGGCCCAGTAGAGCCCGACAGAGCCCGACAGAGCCCGACAGAGCCCGACAGGGCCCGACAGAGCCCGACAGAGCCCGACAGGGCCCGACAGAGCCCGACAGAGCCCGACAGGGCCCAGTAGAGCCCGACAGAGCCCGACAGAGCCCGACAGAGCCCAGTAGAGCCCGACAGAGCCCGACAGGGCCCGACAGGGCCCGACAGAGCCCGACAGAGCCCGACAGAGCCCGACAGGGCCCGACAGGGCCCGACAGAGCCCGACAGGGCCCGACAGGGCCCGACAGGGCCCAGTAGAGCCCGACAGAGCCCGATAGAGCCCGACAGGGCCCGACAGGGCCCAGTAGAGCCCGACAGAGCCCGACAGAGCCCAGTAGAGCCCAGTAGAGCCCGACAGAGCCCGACAGAGCCCGACAGAGCCCGACAGGGCCCGACAGAGCCCGACAGAGCCCGACAGGGCCCATTAGAGCCCGACAGAGCCCGACAGAGCCTGACAGAGCCCGACAGGGCCCGACAGGGCCCGACAGAGTCCGACAGAGCCCGACAGGGCCCAGTAGAGCCCGACAGAGCCCGACAGAGCCCGACAGGGCCCGACAGGGCCCAGTAGAGCCCGATAGAGCCCGACAGAGCCCGACAGAGCCCGACAGGGCCCGACAGGGCCCGATAGAGCCCGACAGGGCCCGACAGAGCCCGACAGAGCCCGACAGGGCACGACAGGGCACGACAGAGCCCGACAGGGCCCGACAGAGCCCGACAGAGCCCGACAGAGCCCGACAGGGCCCAGTAGAGCCCGACAGAGCCCAGTAGAGCCCAGTAGAGCCCGACAGAGCCCGACAGAGCCCGACAGAGCCCGACAGGGCCCGACAGGGCCCGACAGGGCCCAGTAGAGCCCGACAGAGCCCGACAGGGCCCGACAGAGCCCGACAGAGCCCGACAGAGCCCGACAGGGCCCAGTAGAGCCCGACAGAGCCCGACAGAGCCCGACAGGGCCAACAGAGCCCGACAGAGCCCGACAGAGCCCGACAGAGCCCGACAGGGCCCAGTAGAGCCCGACAGAGCCCGACAGAGCCCGACAGAGCCCGACAGGGCCCGACAGGGCCCGACAGGGCCCAGTAGAGCCCGACAGAGCCCAACAGGGCTCGACAGAGCCCGACAGAGCCCGACAGAGCCCGACAGGGCCCAGTAGAGCCCGACAGAGCCCGACAGGGCCCGACAGAGCCCGACAGGGCCCGACAGAGCCCGACAGAGCCCGACAGGGCCCAGTAGAGCCCGACAGAGCCCGACAGAGCCCGACAGAGCCCAGTAGAGCCCGACAGAGCCCGACAGAGCCCGACAGAGGCCGACAGGGCCCGACAGGGCCCTACAGAGCCCGACAGGGCCCGACAGAGCCCGACAGAGCCCGACAGAGCCCGACAGAGCCCGACAGAGCCCAGTAGAGCCCGACAGAGCCCGACAGGGCCCGACAGAGCCCGACAGGGCCCGACAGGGCCCGACAGGGCCCGATAGAGCCCGACAGGGCCCGACAGGGCCCGACAGGGCCCAGTAGAGCCCGACAGAGCCCGACAGAGCCCGACAGGGACCGACAGGGACCGACAGAGCCCAACAGAGCCCGACAGAGCCCGACAGAGCCCGACAGGGCCCAGTAGAGCCCGACAGAGCCCAGTAGAGCCCAGTAGAGCCCGACAGAGCCCGACAGAGCCCGACAGAGCCCGACAGGGCCCGACAGGGCCCGACAGGGCCCAGTAGAGCCCGACAGAGTCCGACAGAGCCCGACAGAGCCCGACAGGGCCCGACAGAGCCCGACAGAGCCCAGTAGAGCCCGACAGAGCCCGACAGAGCCCGACAGAGCCCGACAGAGCCCGACAGGGCCCGACAGGGCCCGACAGAGCCCGACAGGGCCCGACAGGGCCCGACAGAGCCCGACAGAGCCCGACAGGGCCCGACAGGGCCCGACAGGGCCCAGTAGAGCCCGACAGAGCCCGACAGAGCCCGACAGAGCCCGACAGAGCCCGACAGAGCCCAGTAGAGCCCGACAGAGCCCGACAGGGCCCAGTAGAGCCCGACAGAGCCCGACAGGGCCCGACAGGGCCCGACAGGGCCCGACAGGGCCCGACAGAGCCCGACAGAGCCCGACAGGGCCCGACAGGGCCCGACAGGGCCCGACAGAGCCCAGTAGAGCCCGACAGAGCCCGACAGAGCCCGACAGAGCCCGACAGAGCCCGACAGAGCCCGACAGAGCCCGACAGGGCCCGACAGGGCCCAGTAGAGCCCGACAGAGCCCGACAGAGCCCGACAGAGCCCGACAGAGCCCGACAGGGCCCGACAGGGCCCGACAGGGCCCGACAGAGCCCAGTAGAGCCCGACAGAGCCCGACAGAGCCCGACAGAGCCCGATAGGGCCCAGTAGAGCCCGACAGAGCCCGACAGAGCCCGACAGAGCCCGACAGGGCCCAACAAAGCCCGACAGGGCCCGACAAAGCCCGACAGAGCCCGACAGGGCCCGACAGGGCCCGACAGAGCCCGACAGAGCCCGACAGGGCCCGACAGGGCCCAGTAGAGCCCGACAGAGCCCGACAGAGCCCGACAGAGCCCGACAGGGCCCGACAGGGCCCGACAGAGCCCGACAGGGCCCGACAGGGCCCGACAGAGCCCGACAGGGCCCGACAGGGTACGACAGAGCCCGACAGGGCCCGACAGAGCCCGACAGAGCCCGACAGGGCCCGACAGGGCCCAGTAGAGCCCGACAGAGCCCGACAGAGCCCGACAGAGCCCAGTAGAGCCCAGTAGAGCCCGACAGAGCCCGACAGAGCCCGACAGAGCCCGACAGGGCCCGACAGAGCCCGACAGGGCCCGACAGAGCCCGACAGAGCCCGACAGGGCCCGACAGGGCCCGACAGGGCCCGACAGAGCCCGACAGAGCCCGACAGAGACCAGTAGAGCCCGACAGGGCCCGACAGGGCCCGACAGAGCCCGACAGGGCCCGACAGGGCCCGACAGGGCCCGACAGAGCCCGACAGGGCCCGACAGAGCCCGACAGAGCCCAGTAGAGACCGACAGAGCCCGACAGAGCCCGACAGAACCCGACAGGGCCCAGTAGAGCCCGACAGAGCCCGACAGGGCCCGACAGAGCCCGACAGAGCCCGACAGGGCCCGACAGGGCCCAGTAGAGCCCGACAGAGCCCGACAGAGCCCAGTAGAGCCCGACAGAGCCTGACAGAGCCCGACAGAGCCCGACAGAGCCCGACAGGGCCCGACAGAGCCCGACAGGGCCCGACAGAGCCCAGTAGAGCCCGACAGAGCCCGACAGGGCCCGACAGAGCCCGAAAGGGCCCATTAGAGCCCGACAGGGCCCGACAGGGCCCAGTAGAGCCCGACAGAGCCCGACAGAGCCCAGTAGAGCCCAGTAGAGCCCGACAGAGCCCGACAGAGCCCGACAGAGCCCGACAGAGCCCGACAGAGCCCGACAGGGCCCGACAGGGCCCGACAGAGCCCGACAGGGCCCGACAGGGCCCGACAGGGCCCAGTAGAGCCCGAAAGAGCCCAACAGAGCCCAGTAGAGCCCAGTAGAGCCCGACAGGGCCCGACAGGGCCCGACAGGGCCCATTAGAGCCCGACAGAGCCCGACAGAGCCTGACAGAGCCCGACAGGGCCCGACAGGGCCCGACAGAGCCCTACAGAGCCCGACAGGGCCCGACAGAGCCCGACAGAGTCCGACAGAGCCCGACAGGGCCCGACAGGGCCTGACAGGGCCCGACAAGGCCCAGTAGAGCCCGACAGAGCCCGACAGAGCCCGACAGAGCCCGACAGTGCCCAGTAGAGCCCGACAGAGCCCGACAGGGCCCGACAGGGCCCGACAGAGCCCGACAGGGCCCGACAGGGCCCGACAGGGCCCAGTAGAGCCCGAAAGAGCCCGACAGAGCCCAGTAGAGCCCAGTAGAGCCCGACAGGGCCCGACAGGGCCCGACAGGGCCCATTAGAGCCCGACAGAGCCCGACAGAGCCTGACAGAGCCCGACAGGGCCCGACAGGGCCCGACAGGGCCCAGTAGAGCCCGACAGAGCCCGACAGAGCCCGACAGAGCCCGACAGGGCCCGACAGAGCCCGACAGAGCCCGACAGGGCCCGACAGAGCCCGACAGAGCCCGACAGGGCCCAGTAGAGCCCGACAGAGCCCGACAGAGCCCAGTAGAGCCCGACAGAGCCCGACAGGGCCCGACAGGGCCCGACAGAGCCCGACAGAGCCCGACAGAGCCCGACAGGGCCCGACAGGGCCCGACAGAGCCCGACAGAGCCCGACAGGGCCCGACAGGGCCCGACAGAGCCCGACAGAGCCCGACAGAGCCCGACAGGGCCCGACAGGGCCCGACAGAGCCCGACAGGGCCCGACAGGGCCCGACAGGGCCCAGTAGAGCCCGACAGAGCCCGACAGAGCCCAGTAGAGCCCAGTAGAGCCCGACAGAGCCCGACAGAGCCCGACAGAGCCCGACAGGGCCCGACAGAGCCCGACAGAGCCCGACAGGGCCCATTAGAGCCCGACAGAGCCCGACAGAGCCTGACAGAGCCCGACAGGGCCCGACAGGGCCCGACAGAGTCCGACAGAGCCCGACAGGGCCCAGTAGAGCCCGACAGAGCCCGACAGAGCCCGACAGGGCCCGACAGGGCCCAGTAGAGCCCGATAGAGCCCGACAGAGCCCGACAGAGCCCGACAGGGCCCGACAGGGCCCGATAGAGCCCGACAGGGCCCGACAGAGCCCGACAGAGCCCGACAGGGCACGACAGGGCACGACAGAGCCCGACAGGGCCCGACAGAGCCCGACAGAGCCCGACAGAGCCCGACAGGGCCCAGTAGAGCCCGACAGAGCCCAGTAGAGCCCAGTAGAGCCCGACAGAGCCCGACAGAGCCCGACAGAGCCCGACAGGGCCCGACAGGGCCCGACAGGGCCCAGTAGAGCCCGACAGAGCCCGACAGGGCCCGACAGAGCCCGACAGAGCCCGACAGAGCCCGACAGGGCCCAGTAGAGCCCGACAGAGCCCGACAGAGCCCGACAGGGCCAACAGAGCCCGACAGAGCCCGACAGAGCCCGACAGAGCCCGACAGGGCCCAGTAGAGCCCGACAGAGCCCGACAGAGCCCGACAGAGCCCGACAGGGCCCGACAGGGCCCGACAGGGCCCAGTAGAGCCCGACAGAGCCCAACAGGGCTCGACAGAGCCCGACAGAGCCCGACAGAGCCCGACAGGGCCCAGTAGAGCCCGACAGAGCCCGACAGGGCCCGACAGAGCCCGACAGGGCCCGACAGAGCCCGACAGAGCCCGACAGGGCCCAGTAGAGCCCGACAGAGCCCGACAGAGCCCGACAGAGCCCAGTAGAGCCCGACAGAGCCCGACAGAGCCCGACAGAGGCCGACAGGGCCCGACAGGGCCCTACAGAGCCCGACAGGGCCCGACAGAGCCCGACAGAGCCCGACAGAGCCCGACAGAGCCCGACAGAGCCCAGTAGAGCCCGACAGAGCCCGACAGGGCCCGACAGAGCCCGACAGGGCCCGACAGGGCCCGACAGGGCCCGATAGAGCCCGACAGGGCCCGACAGGGCCCGACAGGGCCCAGTAGAGCCCGACAGAGCCCGACAGAGCCCGACAGGGACCGACAGGGACCGACAGAGCCCAACAGAGCCCGACAGAGCCCGACAGAGCCCGACAGGGCCCAGTAGAGCCCGACAGAGCCCAGTAGAGCCCAGTAGAGCCCGACAGAGCCCGACAGAGCCCGACAGAGCCCGACAGGGCCCGACAGGGCCCGACAGGGCCCAGTAGAGCCCGACAGAGTCCGACAGAGCCCGACAGAGCCCGACAGGGCCCGACAGAGCCCGACAGAGCCCAGTAGAGCCCGACAGAGCCCGACAGAGCCCGACAGAGCCCGACAGAGCCCGACAGGGCCCGACAGGGCCCGACAGAGCCCGACAGGGCCCGACAGGGCCCGACAGAGCCCGACAGAGCCCGACAGGGCCCGACAGGGCCCGACAGGGCCCAGTAGAGCCCGACAGAGCCCGACAGAGCCCGACAGAGCCCGACAGAGCCCAGTAGAGCCCGACAGAGCCCGACAGGGCCCAGTAGAGCCCGACAGAGCCCGACAGGGCCCGACAGGGCCCGACAGGGCCCGACAGGGCCCGACAGAGCCCGACAGAGCCCGACAGGGCCCGACAGGGCCCGACAGGGCCCGACAGAGCCCAGTAGAGCCCGACAGAGCCCGACAGAGCCCGACAGAGCCCGACAGAGCCCGACAGAGCCCGACAGAGCCCGACAGGGCCCGACAGGGCCCAGTAGAGCCCGACAGAGCCCGACAGAGCCCGACAGAGCCCGACAGAGCCCGACAGGGCCCGACAGGGCCCGACAGGGCCCGACAGAGCCCAGTAGAGCCCGACAGAGCCCGACAGAGCCCGACAGAGCCCGATAGGGCCCAGTAGAGCCCGACAGAGCCCGACAGAGCCCGACAGAGCCCGACAGGGCCCAACAAAGCCCGACAGGGCCCGACAAAGCCCGACAGAGCCCGACAGGGCCCGACAGGGCCCGACAGAGCCCGACAGAGCCCGACAGGGCCCGACAGGGCCCAGTAGAGCCCGACAGAGCCCGACAGAGCCCGACAGAGCCCGACAGGGCCCGACAGGGCCCGACAGAGCCCGACAGGGCCCGACAGGGCCCGACAGAGCCCGACAGGGCCCGACAGGGTACGACAGAGCCCGACAGGGCCCGACAGAGCCCGACAGAGCCCGACAGGGCCCGACAGGGCCCAGTAGAGCCCGACAGAGCCCGACAGAGCCCGACAGAGCCCAGTAGAGCCCAGTAGAGCCCGACAGAGCCCGACAGAGCCCGACAGAGCCCGACAGGGCCCGACAGAGCCCGACAGGGCCCGACAGAGCCCGACAGAGCCCGACAGGGCCCGACAGGGCCCGACAGGGCCCGACAGAGCCCGACAGAGCCCGACAGAGACCAGTAGAGCCCGACAGGGCCCGACAGGGCCCGACAGAGCCCGACAGGGCCCGACAGGGCCCGACAGGGCCCGACAGAGCCCGACAGGGCCCGACAGAGCCCGACAGAGCCCAGTAGAGACCGACAGAGCCCGACAGAGCCCGACAGAACCCGACAGGGCCCAGTAGAGCCCGACAGAGCCCGACAGAGCCCGACAGAGCCCGACAGAGCCCGACAGGGCCCGACAGAGCCCGACAGGGCCCGACAGGGCCCAGTAGAGCCCGACAGGGCCCGACAGGGCCCGACAGAGCCCGACAGAGCCCGACAGGGCCCGACAGAGCCCGACAGGGCCCGACAGGGCCCAGTAGAGCCCGACAGAGCCCAACAGGGCCCGACAGAGCCCGACAGAGCCCGACAGAGCCCGACAGGGCCCAGTAGAGCCCGACAGAGCCCGACAGAGCCCGACAGAGCCCGACAGAGCCCGACAGGGCCCGACAGGGCCCGACAGAGCCCAGTAGAGCCCGACAGAGCCCGACAGGGCCCGACAGGGCCCGACAGGGCCCGACAGAGCCCGACAGAGCCCGACAGGGCCCGACAGAGCCCAGTAGAGCCCGACCGAGCCCGACCGAGCCCGACAGAGCCCGACAGAGCCCAGTAGAGCCCGACAGAGCCCGACAGAGCCCGACAGAGCCCGACAGGGCCCGACAGAGCCCGACAGAGCCCGACAGGGCCCTACAGAGCCCGACAGGGCCCGACAGAGCCCGACAGAGCCCAGTAGAGCCCGACAGAGCCCGACAGGGCCCGACAGAGCCCGACAGGGCCCAGTAGAGCCCGACAGAGCCCGATAGAGCCCGACAGGGCCCGACAGGGCCCGACAGGGCCCAGTAGAGCCCGACAGAGCCCGACAGAGCCCAGTAGAGCCCAGTAGAGCCCGACAGAGCCCGACAGAGCCCGACAGAGCCCGACAGGGCCCGACAGAGCCCGACAGGGCCCGACAGGGCCCGACAGAGCCCGACAGGGCCCGACAGGGCCCGACAGGGCCCAGTAGAGCCCGAAAGAGCCCAACAGAGCCCAGTAGAGCCCAGTAGAGCCCGACAGGGCCCGACAGGGCCCGACAGGGCCCATTAGAGCCCGACAGAGCCCGACAGAGCCTGACAGAGCCCGACAGGGCCCGACAGGGCCCGACAGAGCCCTACAGAGCCCGACAGGGCCCGACAGAGCCCGACAGAGTCCGACAGAGCCCGACAGGGCCCGACAGGGCCTGACAGGGCCCGACAAGGCCCAGTAGAGCCCGACAGAGCCCGACAGAGCCCGACAGAGCCCGACAGTGCCCAGTAGAGCCCGACAGAGCCCGACAGGGCCCGACAGGGCCCGACAGAGCCCGACAGGGCCCGACAGGGCCCGACAGGGCCCAGTAGAGCCCGAAAGAGCCCGACAGAGCCCAGTAGAGCCCAGTAGAGCCCGACAGGGCCCGACAGGGCCCGACAGGGCCCATTAGAGCCCGACAGAGCCCGACAGAGCCTGACAGAGCCCGACAGGGCCCGACAGGGCCCGACAGGGCCCAGTAGAGCCCGACAGAGCCCGACAGAGCCCGACAGAGCCCGACAGGGCCCGACAGAGCCCGACAGAGCCCGACAGGGCCCGACAGAGCCCGACAGAGCCCGACAGGGCCCAGTAGAGCCCGACAGAGCCCGACAGAGCCCGACAGAGCCCAGTAGAGCCCGACAGAGCCCGACAGGGCCCGACAGGGCCCGACAGAGCCCGACAGAGCCCGACAGAGCCCGACAGGGCCCGACAGGGCCCGACAGAGCCCGACAGGGCCCGACAGGGCCCGACAGGGCCCAGTAGAGCCCGACAGAGCCCGATAGAGCCCGACAGGGCCCGACAGGGCCCAGTAGAGCCCGACAGAGCCCGACAGAGCCCAGTAGAGCCCAGTAGAGCCCGACAGAGCCCGACAGAGCCCGACAGAGCCCGACAGGGCCCGACAGAGCCCGACAGAGCCCGACAGGGCCCATTAGAGCCCGACAGAGCCCGACAGAGCCTGACAGAGCCCGACAGGGCCCGACAGGGCCCGACAGAGTCCGACAGAGCCCGACAGGGCCCAGTAGAGCCCGACAGAGCCCGACAGAGCCCGACAGGGCCCGACAGGGCCCAGTAGAGCCCGATAGAGCCCGACAGAGCCCGACAGAGCCCGACAGGGCCCGACAGGGCCCGATAGAGCCCGACAGGGCCCGACAGAGCCCGACAGAGCCCGACAGGGCACGACAGGGCACGACAGAGCCCGACAGGGCCCGACAGAGCCCGACAGAGCCCGACAGAGCCCGACAGGGCCCAGTAGAGCCCGACAGAGCCCAGTAGAGCCCAGTAGAGCCCGACAGAGCCCGACAGAGCCCGACAGAGCCCGACAGGGCCCGACAGGGCCCGACAGGGCCCAGTAGAGCCCGACAGAGCCCGACAGGGCCCGACAGAGCCCGACAGAGCCCGACAGAGCCCGACAGGGCCCAGTAGAGCCCGACAGAGCCCGACAGAGCCCGACAGGGCCAACAGAGCCCGACAGAGCCCGACAGAGCCCGACAGAGCCCGACAGGGCCCAGTAGAGCCCGACAGAGCCCGACAGAGCCCGACAGAGCCCGACAGGGCCCGACAGGGCCCGACAGGGCCCAGTAGAGCCCGACAGAGCCCAACAGGGCTCGACAGAGCCCGACAGAGCCCGACAGAGCCCGACAGGGCCCAGTAGAGCCCGACAGAGCCCGACAGGGCCCGACAGAGCCCGACAGGGCCCGACAGAGCCCGACAGAGCCCGACAGGGCCCAGTAGAGCCCGACAGAGCCCGACAGAGCCCGACAGAGCCCAGTAGAGCCCGACAGAGCCCGACAGAGCCCGACAGAGGCCGACAGGGCCCGACAGGGCCCTACAGAGCCCGACAGGGCCCGACAGAGCCCGACAGAGCCCGACAGAGCCCGACAGAGCCCGACAGAGCCCAGTAGAGCCCGACAGAGCCCGACAGGGCCCGACAGAGCCCGACAGGGCCCGACAGGGCCCGACAGGGCCCGATAGAGCCCGACAGGGCCCGACAGGGCCCGACAGGGCCCAGTAGAGCCCGACAGAGCCCGACAGAGCCCGACAGGGACCGACAGGGACCGACAGAGCCCAACAGAGCCCGACAGAGCCCGACAGAGCCCGACAGGGCCCAGTAGAGCCCGACAGAGCCCAGTAGAGCCCAGTAGAGCCCGACAGAGCCCGACAGAGCCCGACAGAGCCCGACAGGGCCCGACAGGGCCCGACAGGGCCCAGTAGAGCCCGACAGAGTCCGACAGAGCCCGACAGAGCCCGACAGGGCCCGACAGAGCCCGACAGAGCCCAGTAGAGCCCGACAGAGCCCGACAGAGCCCGACAGAGCCCGACAGAGCCCGACAGGGCCCGACAGGGCCCGACAGAGCCCGACAGGGCCCGACAGGGCCCGACAGAGCCCGACAGAGCCCGACAGGGCCCGACAGGGCCCGACAGGGCCCAGTAGAGCCCGACAGAGCCCGACAGAGCCCGACAGAGCCCGACAGAGCCCGACAGAGCCCAGTAGAGCCCGACAGAGCCCGACAGGGCCCAGTAGAGCCCGACAGAGCCCGACAGGGCCCGACAGGGCCCGACAGAGCCCGACAGGGCCCGACAGGGCCCAGTAGAGCCCGACAGAGCCCGACAGAGCCCAGTAGAGCCCAGTAGAGCCCGACAGAGCCCGACAGAGCCCGACAGAGCCCGACAGGGCCCGACAGAGCCCGACAGAGCCCGACAGGGCCCATTAGAGCCCGACAGAGCCCGACAGAGCCTGACAGAGCCCGACAGGGCCCGACAGGGCCCGACAGAGTCCGACAGAGCCCGACAGGGCCCAGTAGAGCCCGACAGAGCCCGACAGAGCCCGACAGGGCCCGACAGGGCCCAGTAGAGCCCGATAGAGCCCGACAGAGCCCGACAGAGCCCGACAGGGCCCGACAGGGCCCGATAGAGCCCGACAGGGCCCGACAGAGCCCGACAGAGCCCGACAGGGCACGACAGGGCACGACAGAGCCCGACAGGGCCCGACAGAGCCCGACAGAGCCCGACAGAGCCCGACAGGGCCCAGTAGAGCCCGACAGAGCCCAGTAGAGCCCAGTAGAGCCCGACAGAGCCCGACAGAGCCCGACAGAGCCCGACAGGGCCCGACAGGGCCCGACAGGGCCCAGTAGAGCCCGACAGAGCCCGACAGGGCCCGACAGAGCCCGACAGAGCCCGACAGAGCCCGACAGGGCCCAGTAGAGCCCGACAGAGCCCGACAGAGCCCGACAGGGCCAACAGAGCCCGACAGAGCCCGACAGAGCCCGACAGAGCCCGACAGGGCCCAGTAGAGCCCGACAGAGCCCGACAGAGCCCGACAGAGCCCGACAGGGCCTGACAGGGCCCGACAGGGCCCAGTAGAGCCCGACAGAGCCCAACAGGGCTCGACAGAGCCCGACAGAGCCCGACAGAGCCCGACAGGGCCCAGTAGAGCCCGACAGAGCCCGACAGGGCCCGACAGAGCCCGACAGGGCCCGACAGAGCCCGACAGAGCCCGACAGGGCCCAGTAGAGCCCGACAGAGCCCGACAGAGCCCGACAGAGCCCAGTAGAGCCCGACAGAGCCCGACAGAGCCCGACAGAGGCCGACAGGGCCCGACAGGGCCCTACAGAGCCCGACAGGGCCCGACAGAGCCCGACAGAGCCCGACAGAGCCCGACAGAGCCCGACAGAGCCCAGTAGAGCCCGACAGAGCCCGACAGGGCCCGACAGAGCCCGACAGGGCCCGACAGGGCCCGACAGGGCCCGATAGAGCCCGACAGGGCCCGACAGGGCCCGACAGGGCCCAGTAGAGCCCGACAGAGCCCGACAGAGCCCGACAGGGACCGACAGGGACCGACAGAGCCCAACAGAGCCCGACAGAGCCCGACAGAGCCCGACAGGGCCCAGTAGAGCCCGACAGAGCCCAGTAGAGCCCAGTAGAGCCCGACAGAGCCCGACAGAGCCCGACAGAGCCCGACAGGGCCCGACAGGGCCCGACAGGGCCCAGTAGAGCCCGACAGAGTCCGACAGAGCCCGACAGAGCCCGACAGGGCCCGACAGAGCCCGACAGAGCCCAGTAGAGCCCGACAGAGCCCGACAGAGCCCGACAGAGCCCAACAGAGCCCGACAGGGCCCGACAGGGCCCGACAGAGCCCGACAGGGCCCGACAGGGCCCGACAGAGCCCGACAGAGCCCGACAGGGCCCGACAGGGCCCGACAGGGCCCAGTAGAGCCCGACAGAGCCCGACAGAGCCCGACAGAGCCCGACAGAGCCCGACAGAGCCCAGTAGAGCCCGACAGAGCCCGACAGGGCCCAGTAGAGCCCGACAGAGCCCGACAGGGCCCGACAGGGCCCGACAGAGCCCGACAGGGCCCGACAGGGCCCGACAGGGCCCGACAGGGCCCGACAGAGCCCGACAGAGCCCGACAGGGCCCGACAGGGCCCGACAGGGCCCGACAGAGCCCAGTAGAGCCCGACAGAGCCCGACAGAGCCCGACAGAGCCCGACAGAGCCCGACAGAGCCCGACAGAGCCCGACAGGGCCCGACAGGGCCCAGTAGAGCCCGACAGAGCCCGACAGGGCCCGACAGGGCCCAGTAGAGCCCGACAGAGCCCGACAGAGCCCGACAGAGCCCGACAGGGCCCGACAGGGCCCGACAGAGCCCGACAGGGCCCGACAGGGCCCGACAGAGCCCGACAGGGCCCGACAGGGTACGACAGAGCCCGACAGGGCCCGACAGAGCCCGACAGAGCCCGACAGGGCCCGACAGGGCCCAGTAGAGCCCGACAGAGCCCGACAGAGCCCGACAGAGCCCAGTAGAGCCCAGTAGAGCCCGACAGAGCCCGACAGAGCCCGACAGAGCCCGACAGGGCCCGACAGAGCCCGACAGGGCCCGACAGAGCCCGACAGAGCCCGACAGGGCCCGACAGGGCCCGACAGGGCCCGACAGAGCCCGACAGAGCCCGACAGAGACCAGTAGAGCCCGACAGGGCCCGACAGGGCCCGACAGAGCCCGACAGGGCCCGACAGGGCCCGACAGGGCCCGACAGAGCCCGACAGGGCCCGACAGAGCCCGACAGAGCCCAGTAGAGACCGACAGAGCCCGACAGAGCCCGACAGAACCCGACAGGGCCCAGTAGAGCCCGACAGAGCCCGACAGGGCCCGACAGAGCCCGACAGAGCCCGACAGGGCCCGACAGGGCCCAGTAGAGCCCGACAGAGCCCGACAGAGCCCAGTAGAGCCCGACAGAGCCTGACAGAGCCCGACAGAGCCCGACAGAGCCCGACAGGGCCCGACAGAGCCCGACAGGGCCCGACAGAGCCCAGTAGAGCCCGACAGAGCCCGACAGGGCCCGACAGAGCCCGAAAGGGCCCATTAGAGCCCGACAGGGCCCGACAGGGCCCAGTAGAGCCCGACAGAGCCCGACAGAGCCCAGTAGAGCCCAGTAGAGCCCGACAGAGCCCGACAGAGCCCGACAGAGCCCGACAGAGCCCGACAGAGCCCGACAGGGCCCGACAGAGCCCGACAGAGCCCGACAGGGCCCGACAGGGCCCGACAGGGCCCGACAGGGCCCGACAGGACCCAGTAGAGCCCGAAAGAGCCCGACAGAGCCCAGTAGAGCCCAGTAGAGCCCGACAGGGCCCGACAGGGCCCGACAGGGCCCATTAGAGCCCGACAGAGCCCGACAGAGCCTGACAGAGCCCGACAGGGCCCGACAGGGCCCGACAGAGCCCGACAGAGCCCGACAGAGCCCGACAGAGCCCGACAGGGCCCGACAGGGCCCGACAGAGCCCGACAGGGCCCGACAGGGCCCGACAGAGCCCGACAGGGCCCGACAGAGCCCGACAGAGCCCGACAGGGCCCGACAGGGCCCGACAGAGCCCGACAGGGCCCGACAGGGCTTGACAGGGCCCGACAGAGCCCGACAGAGCCCGACAGAGCCCGACAGGGCCCGACAGAGCCCGACAGGGCCCAGTAGAGCCTGACAGAGCCCGACAGAGCCCAGTAGAGCCCAGTAGAGCCCGACAGAGCCCGACAGAGCCCGACAGGGCCCGACAGAGCCCGACAGAGCCCGATAGGGCCCGACAAGGCCCGACAGGGCCCAGTAGAGCCCGAAAGAGCCCGACAGAGCCCAGTAGAGCCCAGTAGAGCCCGACAGGGCCCGACAGGGCCCATTAGAGCCCGACAGAGCCTGACAGAGCCCGACAGGGCCCGACAGGGCCCGACAGAGTCCGACAGAGCCCGACAGGGCCCAGTAGAGCCCGACAGAGCCCGACAGAGCCCGACAGGGCCCGACAGGGCCCGACAGGGCCCGACAGAGCCCGACAGGGCCCGACAGGGCCCAGTAGAGCCCGACAGAGCCCGACAGAGCCCGACAGAGCCCGACAGGTCCCGACAGGTCCCGACAGGGCCCGACAGGGCCCGACAGGGCCCGACAGAGCCCGACAGGGCACGACAGAGCCCGACAGGGCCCGACAGGGCCCGACAGAGCCCGACAGAGCCCGACAGAGCCCGACAGGGCCCAGTAGAGCCCGACAGAGCCCAGTAGAGCCCAGTAGAGCCCGACAGAGCCCGACAGAGCCCGACAGAGCCCGACAGGGCCCGACAGGGCCCGACAGGGCCCAGTAGAGCCCGACAGAGCCCGACAGAGCCCGACAGAGCCCGACAGGGCCCGACAGAGCCCGACAGAGCCCGACAGAGCCCGACAGGGCCCGACAGGGCCCGACAGAGCCCGACAGGGCCCGACAGAGCCCGACAGGGCCCGACAGAGCCCGACAGAGCCCGACAGGGCCCGACAGGGCCCGACAGGGCCCAGTAGAGCCCGACAGAGCCCGACAGAGCCCGACAGAGCCCGACAGAGCCCGACAGGGCCCGACAGAGCCCAGTAGAGCCCGACAGAGCCCGACAGGGCCCAGTAGAGCCCGACAGAGCCCGACAGAGCCCGACAGAGCCCGACAGGGCCCGACAGGGCCCGACAGGGCCCGACAGAGCCCGACAGAGCCCGACAGGGCCCGACAGGGCCCGACAGGGCCCGACAGGGCCCGACAGGGCCCGACAGAGCCCTGTAGAGCCCGACAGAGCCCGACAGAGCCCGACAGAGCCCGACAGAGCCCGACAGAGCCCGACAGAGCCCGACAGGGCCCGACAGGGCCCAGTAGAGCCCGACAGAGCCCGACAGAGCCCGACAGAGCCCGACAGAGCCCGACAGGGCCCGACAGGGCCCGACAGAGCCCAGTAGAGCCTGACAGAGCCCGACAGAGCCCGACAGAGCCCGATAGGGCCCAGTAGAGCCCGACAGAGCCCGACAGAGCCCGACAGAGCCCGACAGGGCCCAACAAAGCCCGACAGGGCCCGACAAAGCCCGACAGAGCCCGACAGGGCCCGACAGAGCCCGACAGAGCCCGACAGGGCCCGACAGGGCCCGACAGAGCCCGACAGGGCCCGACAGGGCCCAGTAGGGCCCGACAGAGCCCGACAGAGCCCGACAGAGCCCAGTAGAGCCCAGTAGAGCCCGACAGAGCCCGACAGAGCCCGACAGAGCCCGACAGAGCGCGACAGGGCCCGACAGGGCCCGACAGGGCCCGACAGAGCCCGACAGAGCCCGACAGAGCCCGACAGAGCCCGACAGGGCCCAGTAGAGCCCGACAGAGCCCGACAGAGCCCGACAGAACCCGACAGGGCCCAGTAGAGCCCGACAGAGCCCGACAGGGCCCGACAGAGCCCGACAGGGCCCGACAGAGCCCGACAGAGCCCGACAGGGCCCGACAGAGCCCGACAGAGCTCGACAGAGCCCGACAGAGCCCGACAGGGCCCAGTAGAGCCCGACAGGGCCCGACAGAGCCCGACAGAACCCGACAGGGCCCAGTAGAGCCCGACAGAGCCCAACAGGGCCCGACAGGGCCCGACAGGGCCCGACAGAGCCCGACAGAGCCCGACAGGGCCCGACAGAGCCCGACAGGGCCCGACAGGGCCCAGTAGAGCCCGACAGAGCCCAACAGGGCCCGACAGAGCCCGACAGAGCCCGACAGAGCCCGACAGGGCCCAGTAGAGCCCGACAGAGCCCGACAGAGCCCGACAGAGCCCGACAGAGCCCGACAGGGCCCGACAGGGCCCGACAGAGCCCAGTAGAGCCCGACAGAGCCCGACAGGGCCCGACAGGGCCCGACAGGGCCCGACAGAGCTCGACAGAGCCCGACAGGGCCCGACAGAGCCCAGTAGAGCCCGACCGAGCCCGACCGAGCCCGACAGAGCCCGACAGAGCCCAGTAGAGCCCGACAGAGCCCGACAGGGCCCGACAGAGCCCGACAGAGCCCGACAGGGCCCTACAGAGCCCGACAGGGCCCGACAGAGCCCGACAGAGCCCAGTAGAGCCCGACAGAGCCCGACAGGGCCCGACAGAGCCCGACAGGGCCCAGTAGAGCCCGACAGAGCCCGATAGAGCCCGACAGGGCCCGACAGGGCCCGACAGGGCCCAGTAGAGCCCGACAGAGCCCGACAGAGCCCAGTAGAGCCCAGTAGAGCCCGACAGAGCCCGACAGAGCCCGACAGAGCCCGACAGGGCCCGACAGAGCCCGACAGGGCCCGACAGGGCCCGACAGAGCCCGACAGGGCCCGACAGGGCCCGACAGGGCCCAGTAGAGCCCGAAAGAGCCCAACAGAGCCCAGTAGAGCCCAGTAGAGCCCGACAGGGCCCGACAGGGCCCGACAGGGCCCATTAGAGCCCGACAGAGCCCGACAGAGCCTGACAGAGCCCGACAGGGCCCGACAGGGCCCAACAGAGCCCTACAGAGCCCGACAGGGCCCGACAGAGCCCGACAGAGTCCGACAGAGCCCGACAGGGCCCGACAGGGCCTGACAGGGCCCGACAAGGCCCAGTAGAGCCCGACAGAGCCCGACAGAGCCCGACAGAGCCCGACAGTGCCCAGTAGAGCCCGATAGAGCCCGACAGGGCCCGACAGGGCCCGACAGAGCCCGACAGGGCCCGACAGGGCCCGACAGGGCCCAGTAGAGCCCGAAAGAGCCCGACAGAGCCCAGTAGAGCCCAGTAGAGCCCGACAGGGCCCGACAGGGCCCGACAGGGCCCATTAGAGCCCGACAGAGCCCGACAGAGCCTGACAGAGCCCGACAGGGCCCGACAGGGCCCGACAGGGCCCAGTAGAGCCCGACAGAGCCCGACAGAGCCCGACAGAGCCCGACAGGGCCCGACAGAGCCCGACAGAGCCCGACAGGGCCCGACAGAGCCCGACAGAGCCCGACAGGGCCCAGTAGAGCCCGACAGAGCCCGACAGAGCCCGACAGAGCCCAGTAGAGCCCGACAGAGCCCGACAGGGCCCGACAGGGCCCGACAGAGCCCGACAGAGCCCGACAGAGCCCGACAGGGCCCGACAGGGCCCGACAGAGCCCGACAGGGCCCGACAGGGCCCGACAGGGCCCAGTAGAGCCCGACAGAGCCCGATAGAGCCCGACAGGGCCCGACAGGGCCCAGTAGAGCCCGACAGAGCCCGACAGAGCCCAGTAGAGCCCAGTAGAGCCCGACAGAGCCCGACAGAGCCCGACAGAGCCCGACAGGGCCCGACAGAGCCCGACAGAGCCCGACAGGGCCCATTAGAGCCCGACAGAGCCCGACAGAGCCTGACAGAGCCCGACAGGGCCCGACAGGGCCCGACAGAGTCCGACAGAGCCCGACAGGGCCCAGTAGAGCCCGACAGAGCCCGACAGAGCCCGACAGGGCCCGACAGGGCCCAGTAGAGCCCGATAGAGCCCGACAGAGCCCGACAGAGCCCGACAGGGCCCGACAGGGCCCGATAGAGCCCGACAGGGCCCGACAGAGCCCGACAGAGCCCGACAGGGCACGACAGGGCACGACAGAGCCCGACAGGGCCCGACAGAGCCCGACAGAGCCCGACAGAGCCCGACAGGGCCCAGTAGAGCCCGACAGAGCCCAGTAGAGCCCAGTAGAGCCCGACAGAGCCCGACAGAGCCCGACAGAGCCCGACAGGGCCCGACAGGGCCCGACAGGGCCCAGTAGAGCCCGACAGAGCCCGACAGGGCCCGACAGAGCCCGACAGAGCCCGACAGAGCCCGACAGGGCCCAGTAGAGCCCGACAGAGCCCGACAGAGCCCGACAGGGCCGACAGAGCCCGACAGAGCCCGACAGAGCCCGACAGAGCCCGACAGGGCCCAGTAGAGCCCGACAGAGCCCGACAGAGCCCGACAGAGCCCGACAGGGCCCGACAGGGCCCGACAGGGCCCAGTAGAGCCCGACAGAGCCCAACAGGGCTCGACAGAGCCCGACAGAGCCCGACAGAGCCCGACAGGGCCCAGTAGAGCCCGACAGAGCCCGACAGGGCCCGACAGAGCCCGACAGGGCCCGACAGAGCCCGACAGAGCCCGACAGGGCCCAGTAGAGCCCGACAGAGCCCGACAGAGCCCGACAGAGCCCAGTAGAGCCCGACAGAGCCCGACAGAGCCCGACAGAGGCCGACAGGGCCCGACAGGGCCCTACAGAGCCCGACAGGGCCCGACAGAGCCCGACAGAGCCCGACAGAGCCCGACAGAGCCCGACAGAGCCCAGTAGAGCCCGACAGAGCCCGACAGGGCCCGACAGAGCCCGACAGGGCCCGACAGGGCCCGACAGGGCCCGATAGAGCCCGACAGGGCCCGACAGGGCCCGACAGGGCCCAGTAGAGCCCGACAGAGCCCGACAGAGCCCGACAGGGACCGACAGGGACCGACAGAGCCCAACAGAGCCCGACAGAGCCCGACAGAGCCCGACAGGGCCCAGTAGAGCCCGACAGAGCCCAGTAGAGCCCAGTAGAGCCCGACAGAGCCCGACAGAGCCCGACAGAGCCCGACAGGGCCCGACAGGGCCCGACAGGGCCCAGTAGAGCCCGACAGAGTCCGACAGAGCCCGACAGAGCCCGACAGGGCCCGACAGAGCCCGACAGAGCCCAGTAGAGCCCGACAGAGCCCGACAGAGCCCGACAGAGCCCGACAGAGCCCGACAGGGCCCGACAGGGCCCGACAGAGCCCGACAGGGCCCGACAGAGCCCGACAGAGCCCGACAGGGCCCGACAGGGCCCGACAGGGCCCAGTAGAGCCCGACAGAGCCCGACAGAGCCCGACAGAGCCCGACAGAGCCCGACAGAGCCCAGTAGAGCCCGACAGAGCCCGACAGGGCCCAGTAGAGCCCGACAGAGCCCGACAGGGCCCGACAGGGCCCGACAGGGCCCGACAGGGCCCGACAGAGCCCGACAGAGCCCGACAGGGCCCGACAGGGCCCGACAGGGCCCAGTAGAGCCCGACAGAGCCCGACAGAGCCCGACAGAGCCCGACAGAGCCCGACAGAGCCCGACAGAGCCCGACAGGGCCCGACAGGGCCCAGTAGAGCCCGACAGAGCCCGACAGAGCCCGACAGAGCCCGACAGAGCCCGACAGAGCCCGACAGGGCCCGACAGGGCCCGACAGAGCCCAGTAGAGCCCGACAGAGCCCGACAGAGCCCGACAGAGCCCGATAGGGCCCAGTAGAGCCCGACAGAGCCCGACAGAGCCCGACAGAGCCCGACAGGGCCCAACAAAGCCCGACAGGGCCCGACAAAGCCCGACAGAGCCCGACAGGGCCCGACAGGGCCCGACAGAGCCCGACAGAGCCCGACAGGGCCCGACAGGGCCCAGTAGGGCCCGACAGAGCCCGACAGAGCCCGACAGGGCCCAGTAGATCCCGACAGAGCCCAGTAGAGCCCAGTAGAGCCCGACAGAGCCCGACAGAGCCCGACAGAGCCCGACAGAGCCCGACAGGGCCCGACAGGGCCCGACAGAGCCCGACAGAGCCCGACAGGGCCCAGTAGAGCCCGACAGAGCCCGACAGAGCCCGACAGAACCCGACAGGGCCCAGTAGAGCCCGACAGAGCCCGACAGGGCCCGACAGGGCCCGACAGGGCCCGACAGGGCCCGACAGAGCCCGACAGGGCCCGACAGGGCCCGACAGAGCCCGACAGAGCCCGACAGAGCCCGACAGGGCCCAGTAGAGCCCGACAGAGCCCGACAGAGCCCGACAGAACCAGACAGGGCCCAGTAGAGCCCGACAGAGCCCAACAGGGCCCGACAGGGCCCGACAGGGCCCGACAGAGCCCGACAGAGCCCGACAGAGCCCGACAGAGCCCGACAGGGCCCGACAGGGCCCAGTAGAGCCCGACAGAGCCCAACAGGGCCCGACAGAGCCCGACAGAGCCCGACAGAGCCCGACAGAGCCCGACAGAGCCCGACAGGGCCCAGTAGAGCCCGACAGAGCCCGACAGAGCCCGACAGAGCCCGACAGAGCCCGACAGAGCCCGACAGAGCCCGACAGGGCCCGACAGAGCCCGACAGAGCCCGACAGGGCACGACAGAGCCCGACAGGGCCCGACAGGGCCCGACAGAGCCCGACAGAGCCCGACAGAGCCCGACAGGGCCCAGTAGAGCCCGACAGAGCCCAGTAGAGCCCAGTAGAGCCCGACAGAGCCCGACAGAGCCTGACAGAGCCCGACAGGGCCCGACAGGGCCCGACAGGGCCCAGTAGAGCCCGACAGAGCCCGACAGAGCCCGACAGAGCCCGACAGGGCCCGACAGAGCCCGACAGGGCCCGACAGAGCCCGACAGAGCCCGACAGAGCCCGACAGGGCCCGACAGGGCCCGACAGGGCCCGACAGAGCCCGACAGGGCCCGACAGAGCCCGACAGGGCCCGACAGGGCCCGACAGGGCCCAGTAGAGCCCGACAGAGCCCGACAGAGCCCGACAGAGCCCGACAGAGCCCGACAGAGCCCAGTAGAGCCCGACAGAGCCCGACAGGGCCCAGTAGAGCCCGACAGAGCCCGACAGAGCCCGACAGAGCCCGACAGGGCCCGACAGGGCCCGACAGGGCCCGACAGGGCCCGACAGAGCCCGACAGGGCCCGACAGGGCCCGACAGGGCCCGACAGGGCCCGACAGAGCCCAGTAGAGCCCGACAGAGCCCGACAGAGCCCGACAGAGCCCGACAGAGCCCGACAGAGCCCGACAGGGCCCGACAGGGCCCAGTAGAGCCCGACAGAGCCCGACAGAGCCCGACAGAGCCCGACAGAGCCCGACAGAGCCCGACAGGGCCCGACAGGGCCCGACAGAGCCCAGTAGAGCCCGACAGAGCCCGACAGAGCCCGACAGAGCCCGATAGGGCCCAGTAGAGCCCGACAGAGCCCGACAGAGCCCGACAGAGCCCGACAGGGCCCAACAAAGCCCGACAGGGCCCGACAAAGCCCGACAGAGCCCGACAGGGCCCGACAGAGCCCGACAGAGCCCGACAGGGCCCGACAGGGCCCGACAGAGCCCGACAGGGCCCGACAGGGCCCAGTAGGGCCCGACAGAGCCCGACAGAGCCCGACAGAGCCCGACAGGGCCCAGTAGATCCCGACAGAGCCCGACAGAGCCCGACAGAGCCCAGTAGAGCCCAGTAGAGCCCGACAGAGCCCGACAGAGCCCGACAGAGCCCGACAGGGCCCGACAGGGCCCGACAGGGCCCGACAGAGCCCGACAGAGCCCGACAGGGCCCAGTAGAGCCCGACAGAGCCCGACAGAGCCCGACAGAACCCGACAGGGCCCAGTAGAGCCCGACAGAGCCCGACAGGGCCCGACAGAGCCCGACAGGGCCCGACAGAGCCCGACAGAGCCCGACAGGGCCCGACAGAGCCCGACAGAGCCCGACAGAGCCCGACAGAGCCCGACAGGGCCCAGTAGAGCCCGACAGAGCCCGACAGAGCCCGACAGAACCCGACAGGGCCCAGTAGAGCCCGACAGAGCCCAACAGGGCCCGACAGGGCCCGACAGGGCCCGACAGAGCCCGACAGAGCCCGACAGGGCCCGACAGAGCCCGACAGGGCCCGACAGGGCCCAGTAGAGCCCGACAGAGCCCAACAGGGCCCGACAGAGCCCGACAGAGCCCGACAGAGCCCGACAGGGCCCAGTAGAGCCCGACAGAGCCCGACAGAGCCCGACAGAGCCCGACAGGGCCCGACAGGGCCCGACAGGGCCCGACAGAGCCCAGTAGAGCCCGACAGAGCCCGACAGGGCCCGACAGGGCCCGACAGGGCCCGACAGAGCCCGACAGGGCCCGACAGAGCCCAGTAGAGCCCGACCGAGCCCGACCGAGCCCGACAGAGCCCGACAGAGCCCAGTAGAGCCCGACAGAGCCCGACAGAGCCCGACAGAGCCCGACAGAGCCCGACAGAGCCCGACAGGGCCCGACAGAGCCCGACAGAGCCCGACAGGGCCCTACAGAGCCCGACAGGGCCCGACAGAGCCCGACAGAGCCCAGTAGAGCCCGACAGAGCCCGACAGGGCCCGACAGAGCCCGACAGGGCCCAGTAGAGCCCGACAGAGCCCGACAGGGCCCGACAGGGCCCGACAGGGCCCAGTAGAGCCCGACAGAGCCCGACAGAGCCCAGTAGAGCCCAGTAGAGCCCGACAGAGCCCGACAGAGCCCGACAGAGCCCGACAGAGCCCGACAGGGCCCGACAGGGCCCGACAGGGCCCGACAGGGCCCGACAGGGCCCAGTAGAGCCCGAAAGAGCCCAACAGAGCCCAGTAGAGCCCAGTAGAGCCCGACAGGGCCCGACAGGGCCCGACAGGGCCCATTAGAGCCCGACAGAGCCCGACAGAGCCTGACAGAGCCCGACAGGGCCCGACAGAGCCCTACAGAGCCCGACAGGGCCCGACAGAGCCCGACAGAGTCCGACAGAGCCCGACAGGGCCCGACAGGGCCTGACAGGGCCCGACAAGGCCCAGTAGAGCCCGACAGAGCCCGACAGAGCCCGACAGAGCCCGACAGAGCCCGACAGAGCCCGACAGAGCCCGACAGGGCCCAGTAGAGCCCGACAGAGCCCGACAGGGCCCGACAGGGCCCGACAGAGCCCGACAGAGCCCGACAGGGCCCGACAGGGCCCAGTAGAGCCCGAAAGAGCCCGACAGAGCCCAGTAGAGCCCAGTAGAGCCCGACATGGCCCGACAGGGCCCGACAGGGCCCATTAGAGCCCGACAGAGCCCGACAGAGCCTGACAGAGCCCGACAGGGCCCAGTAGAGCCCGACAGAGCCCGACAGAGCCCGACAGAGCCTGACAGAGCCCGACAGAGCCCGACAGGGCCCGACAGAGCCCGACAGAGCCCGACAGGGCCCGACAGAGCCCGACAGAGCCCGACAGGGCCCAGTAGAGCCCGACAGAGCCCGACAGAGCCCGACAGAGCCCAGTAGAGCCCGACAGAGCCCGACAGAGCCCGACAGAGCCCGACAGAGCCCGACAGAGCCCGACAGGGCCCGACAGGGCCCGACAGAGCCCGACAGGGCCCGACAGGGCCCGACAGGGCCCAGTAGAGCCCGACAGAGCCCGATAGAGCCCGACAGGGCCCGACAGGGCCCAGTAGAGCCCGACAGAGCCCGACAGAGCCCAGTAGGGCCCAGTAGAGCCCGACAGAGCCCGACAGAGCCCGACAGAGCCCGACAGGGCCCGACAGAGCCCGACAGAGCCCGACAGGGCCCAGTAGAGCCCGAAAGAGCCCGACAGAGCCCAGTAGAGCCCAGTAGAGCCCGACAGGGCCCGACAGGGCCCATTAGAGCCCGACAGAGCCCGACAGAGCCTGACAGAGCCCGACAGGGCCCGACAGGGCCCGACAGAGTCCGACAGAGCCCGACAGGGCCCAGTAGAGCCCGACAGAGCCCGACAGAGCCCGACAGGGCCCGACAGGGCCCAGTAGAGCCCGATAGAGCCCGACAGAGCCCGACAGAGCCCGACAGGGCCCGACAGGGCCCGATAGAGCCCGACAGGGCCCGACAGAGCCCGACAGAGCCCGACAGGGCACGACAGGGCACGACAGAGCCCGACAGGGCCCGACAGAGCCCGACAGAGCCCGACAGAGCCCGACAGGGCCCAGTAGAGCCCGACAGAGCCCAGTAGAGCCCAGTAGAGCCCGACAGAGCCCGACAGAGCCCGACAGAGCCCGACAGAGCCCGACAGGGCCCGACAGGGCCCAGTAGAGCCCGACAGAGCCCGACAGAGCCCGACAGAGCCCGACAGAGCCCGACAGGGCCCAGTAGAGCCCGACAGAGTCCGACAGAGCCCGACAGAGCCCGACAGGGCCCGACAGGGCCCGACAGGGCCCGACAGGGCCCGATAGGGCCCGACAGAGCCCGACAGGGCCCGACAGAGCCCAGTAGAGCCCGACAGAGCCCGACAGAGCCCGACAGAGCCCGACAGGGCCCGACAGGGCCCGACAGGGCCCGACAGGGCCCAGTAGAGCCCGACAGAGCCCGACAGAGCCCGACAGAGCCCAGTAGAGCCCGACAGAGCCCGACAGGGCCCAGTAGAGCACGACAGAGCCCGACAGAGCCCGACAGAGCCCGACAGGGCCCGACAGGGCCCGACAGGGCCCGACAGGGCCCGACAGAGCCCGACAGGGCCCAGTAGAGCCCGACAGAGCCCGAGAGAGCCCGACAGAGCCCGACAGAGCCCGACAGAACCCGACAGAGCCCGACAGGGCCCGACAGGGCCCGACAGGGCCCGACAGGGCCCAGTAGAGCCCGACAGAGCCCGACAGAGCCCGACAGAGCCCGACAGGGCCCGACAGGGCCCGACAGGGCCCAGTAGAGCCCGACAGAGCCCGACAGAGCCCGACAGAGCCCGACAGAGCCCGACAGGGCCCGACAGGGCCCAGTAGAGCCCGACAGAGCCTGACAGAGCCCGACAGGGCCCGACAGGGCCCGACAGAGCCCTACAGAGCCCGACAGGGCCCGACAGAGCCCGACAGAGCCCGACAGAGTCCGACAGAGCCCGACAGGGCCCGACAGGGCCTGACAGGGCCCGACAAGGCCCAGTAGAGCCCGACAGAGCCCGACAGAGCCCGACAGAGCCCGACAGTGCCCAGTAGAGCCCGACAGAGCCCGACAGGGCCCGACAGGGCCCGACAGGGCCCGACAGGGCCCAGTAGAGCCCGAAAGAGCCCGACAGAGCCCAGTAGAGCACGACAGGGCCCGACAGGGCCCGACAGGGCCCATTAGAGCCCGACAGAGCCCGACAGAGCCTGACAGAGCCCGACAGGGCCCGACAGGGCCCGACAGGGCCCAGTAGAGCCCGACAGAGCCCGACAGAGCCCGACAGAGCCTGACAGAGCCTGACAGAGCCCGACAGAGCCCGACAGAGCCCGACAGAGCCCGACAGAGCCCGACAGGGCCCGACAGAGCCCGACAGGGCCCAGTAGAGCCCGACAGAGCCCGACAGAGCCCGACAGAGCCCAGTAGAGCCCGACAGAGCCCGACAGAGCCCGACAGAGCCCGACAGGAGCCCGACAGAGCCCGACAGAGCCCGACAGGGCCCGACAGGGCCCGACAGGGCCCGACAGGGCCCAACAGGGCCCAGTAGAGCCCGACAGAGCCCGATAGAGCCCGACAGGGCCCGACAGGGCCCAGTAGAGCCCGACAGAGCCCGACAGAGCCCAGTAGAGCCCAGTAGAGCCCGACAGAGCCCGACAGAGCCCGACAGAGCCCGACAGGGCCCGACAGAGCCCGACAGAGCCCGACAGGGCACGACAGGGCACGACAGAGCCCGACAGGGCCCGACAGGGCCCGACAGAGCCCGACAGAGCCCGACAGGGCCCAGTAGAGCCCGACAGAGCCCAGTAGAGCCCAGTAGAGCCCGACAGAGCCCGACAGAGCCCGACAGAGCCCGACAGAGCCCGACAGGGCCCGACAGGGCCCAGTAGAGCCCGACAGAGCCCGACAGGGCCCGACAGAGCCCGACAGAGCCCGACAGGGCCCAGTAGAGCCCGACAGAGCCCGACAGAGCCCGACAGAGCCCGACAGGGCCCGAGACAGGAGCAGGGCCCGACAGAGCCCGACAGAGCCCGACAGGGCCCGACAGGGCCCGACAGGGCCCGACAGGGCAGAAGGCCCGACAGGGCCCGACAGAGCCCAGTAGAGCCCGACAGAGCCCGACAGAGCCCGACAGAGCCCGACAGGGCCCGACAGGGCCCGACAGGGCCCAGTAGAGCCGACAGAGGCCCGACAGAGCCCGACAGAGCCCCAGTAGAGCCCGACAGGGCCCGACAGGGCCCAGTAGAGCCCGACAGAGCCCGACAGAGCCCGACAGAGCCCGACAGGGCCCGACAGGGCCCGACAGGGCCCGACAGGGCCCGACAGAGCCCGACAGGGCCCAGTAGAGCCCGACAGAGCCCGACAGAGCCCGACAGAGCCCGACAGAGCCCGACAGAGCCCGACAGGGCCCGACAGGGCCCAGTGGAGCCCGACAGGACAGAGCCCGACAGAGCCCGACAGGGCCCGACAGGGCCCAGTAGAGCCCGACAGAGCCCGACAGAGCCCGACAGAGCCCGACAG
>NW_027017033.1:0-2500 GCF_036013445.1 Caloenas nicobarica
AGCTCTTTCTCGATTCCGTGGGTGGTGGTGCATGGCCGTTCTTAGTTGGTGGAGCGATTTGTCTGGTTAATTCCGATAACGAACGAGACTCTGGCATGCTAACTAGTTACGCGACCCCCGAGCGGTCGGCGTCCAACTTCTTAGAGGGACAAGTGGCGTTCAGCCACCCGAGATTGAGCAATAACAGGTCTGTGATGCCCTTAGATGTCCGGGGCCGCACGCGCGCTACACTGACTGGCTCAGCTTGTGCCTACCCTCCGCCGGCAGGCGCGGGTAACCCGTTGAACCCCATTCGTGATGGGGATCGGGGATTGCAATTCTTCCCCGTGAACGAGGAATTCCCAGTAAGTGCGGGTCATAAGCTCGCGTTGATTAAGTCCCTGCCCTTTGTACACACCGCCCGTCGCTACTACCGATTGGATGGTTTAGTGAGGTCCTCGGATCGGCCCCGGCGGGGTCGGCCACGGCCCTGCCGGAGCGTCGAGAAGACGGTCGAACTTGACTATCTAGAGGAAGTAAAAGTCGTAACAAGGTTTCCGTAGGTGAACCTGCGGAAGGATCATTACCGGGGGGCTCGTCGCGCGGGCGCCGGGGGCGTCCCCGGCCGCGCCGCCGACAGAGGCGTTCACCCGTCGCCGCGCGCCACGCACACGCACGCCAGAGGGTGAGGGGGGGGGCCCCGCGCGGGGCCCCCCCTTCGGGCGCGGCGCGGGCTTTTTCCCGTTCCGCTGTTCTCCCCGTCGCTTTCCGCCGCGCGCCCGAAAAAGCGACGACGATGGGAGCAGGGTCCGCCCCCCCCAAGCCCGCGCGGGCGGCGTGGGGGGGGGGGGCCCGGGCGCGCGGCAGGGCCGCGGCGCGCGAAGCGCCTCCGCCGCGCGCGAGTGCCGCGTTCCCCTCCGGTACGCGACTCCCCCCCGCCCCGCTCCCCGCCTCCTCGAGGAGGCGGGGCGGCGGCGGAGGCGGGGGGGGCCGCCGCCGCGAGGGGTTCTCTCCCGGCACCCGCGCCGGCGAGCGCTTCGCCCCACGCCGCGGCCGGCGCCGGTCCGCCGCCGGGCCGCCCCCGCGGAGAGGGAGGCGGCCGGCGCGAGCCTCGCCGCTGCCGGTTTCCGCGCGCGTACCCGAGTACGCCCGCGCCTGGCTCTCGCGCAGGCCCTGTGCGTTGCGGGAGCAAGGGGCTGCAGGCGCTGCCGCGGTTCCCACTCCCGGAGGCGCTCTCGTCGCGCTCGCCGGCCGACGTGTCCCGCCGTCGTCTCTGCCGCTTCTGTCCGTCTCTGCCTCGCGCGCGCGCGCGCGTGCCGCCCGGTCGTCGGGGACCGCCGCGTCCCCGCCGCCGTCCCCCCGCTGCCCGCCTCGCGCCTCCGCTGCGCCGCTCCGGCCGGCCGGCCTCCTCCTCTGCCTCCGGGGACCCGAGCCCCGTCCGCGCCCCCCCTGGCGAACCCCGACGGCGGTTCGCCGCCGCCGCGCGGGGGAGGGGGGGCGGGTCGAGGGCGGCGGCGCGCGGGTCTCCCCGGGGCGGGGGGGAAAAGACAGGGCGTCCCCGGTCGGAGGGCGCCGGCGGCAGCGCGCGCAGGAAGCGGCGGGGGGCCGCCGCGGGTGAGGGGCGTGACGAGCCCCGCCGGCCGAGGCCGTTCGGGCCCGCGGGGGAGCGGGGAGAAGCGGTGAGCGGCGGCGGCGGGGCGGCTGGTGCGAGCGGGGAACGGAGAAGGGCCTTTGGGGTCGGGGGGGGCGGCCCCCCCGACCCCTCCTCGCACGCGAGCGGGCTGCGGCGGAGCAGCCCGCTCTCTCTTGGCAGCGCGAACACGGGCCGAGGCCTCCGGGCGTTCCGGGCTGGCGCGCGGCGCCGGCTGGCGAACGGCGGCGGCGGCTCCCCCCCCCGCTTCCCGCCGCGCCTCTTCTTCTTGCCCGGAGCCCGGTGGAAGAAGAAGACGAGCCGGCGGGCGGGAGGGCTCGGCCGCCGCCGCCGCCGCCAACCTTCGGGTGGCGCGCGAGGCCCCCGCGCCGGGTCGCGTCCCGCTCCAGCGGCGGGCGGCCCGAGCCGCGCCTCTCCTGCCGGGTTCGGTGCCGGGCTACTGAGGGAAACCCCGGGTCCCGGGCCAGGAGGGCGCAGGTGGTGGCGGCGGACGTTCGGGCGCGCCCCCGCGGGCGGACGCTCCTCCGAGGGCGGCAGCGGGGGAGGCACCCCCGCGGGGCCCAGCAGGTCGTTTCCCTCGCCCCAGGGCCAGGTACCTAGCGTCCGCGCTTCCGCGGCCCTCCCTTCGGCGAGCCCGGGGGGTCGAAGGCCGCGAAGCCGGGCGGCGGTTTAAAGACTCGGGTGGCTCGGCGCGGCCCGCGAGGGGGTCGGGCGGCGGCGCGAGGCGGCGGGTTGCCCCCAGGGGGGCGGGAGTTGCTCCCGCGAGGCCCCTGGGAGTCCGTCGCCCGCTCGTCGTCCTCCCTGAGGCGGGCGGCCGTGCCGGGGAGGGGGTCCCACTGCCCCCCCCTCTCCGCGGCCCGGCCTCGGCGG
>NW_027017033.1:10000-12500 GCF_036013445.1 Caloenas nicobarica
CGAACAGTTGTGTCTTGATGTGTTTAAATCTCTTGATTTACTCCGACTTCCCCATCATCTTTTTCTGTTTTCCTTCATTAAAATTTATTGGAATTTATCTGACGTTTAAGCCTCTGATTGAGCGATTACTGATGAGCCCCTGAAAAATTAATGACCGCGCGAATGCTTAACTAGCGCGTAATTAGGGCGTTAAGCCGTCGATCGATGTGTCTCCCCGGCCCCGCCCCGCGCAGGCACCCCCCCGCCCCTCCCTCCCCCGCCCCTCCCGGAGCGGTCCGTGAAAAAAAACGCACGCACACCCCGCCCGCACCCCCCCCCTTTTTTTTTTTTTTTTTAATTCTCCTGTCTTCAGTTAGCTTTTCCGGCGTGGGGTGGGGTGTTTCTTTTTTTTGGGGGGTGCTTTTAAGTGGTGGTGGTGATTTTTTTTTTTTTTAACGTAGGTACAGGTTTTCTCCGATTTTTTTTTTTTTTTCCCCCCCGTGGTTTTTTTTTCCCGTTTGTTTTAAATTTGCGCTTTCGCTCTGTTTGACCGACTTCCACACACACACACACACACCCACCCACCCACACACCCACCCCCCCCCCCCGCCGGTGGGCCACGGACCGAGCACAGTTGGCGGCCTTCCCCGGCCCCAACAACCGCCTGACTGCCCTCCCCACCCCGCCGCGGCGAGCCCGGCCACCCCCGCCCCCTCGTCCTCCGCCGCCCCGCCCGGACCCGGCCTTTCGCCAGCGAGTTTGCCTCCCCGCGGGAAGCCGGGGCGTCCCTGCCGGCTCCGTGCCCGGTCGGCACACGGGCGTCACGGCGGCCTGCGGTTTCCAAGCCCCGCTGTCGCAGCCCTACCCCCTCACCTGCCCGTGCTCCCGCCTCCCGCGTTGCTCGCTCGCTCGCTCCCTCGCCCCGCTCCCCGCCCCGGCCGCGGGCTGAAAAAGATACCGACCCGAAGCGCTGCGCGCCGCGGGTCAGGTCGCGCCCTCGCCCTCCCCGCCCGCCCCCGCCGCCGCCTTTCGCCAGCGGGTTTGCCTCCGCCCGGGGAGCTGGGGCTTCTCTTCTCCGAGAAGAGGCACCGCGTCCCCGTCCCCCGCCCCCCCCCCGCCCTCCCCGGCCTGCCTGCCTGCCTGCCTGCCCGCCTACCCGCGCGCGGGGCTCCTCGGCCGTCGGCAGGACGCCCTCGGCCGCTCGTGCTGCGCCAGGCCCCCTGCTCCCGCCGCCGCGACTGACTGGCTGGCCGGCCGGCTGGCTGACGGACTGACCGTTGGGCGCGCCGCCAGCCGCCGCCCACGCCCAGCGGGGGGCAGGGGGCCGGTTGCCAGGCAGCGGGGCGAGCGCGCATGCGCGGTCCGCGCGGTTGCCGACCCCCTGCGCCGCTTCCCGCGGCCCAGACGGAGCAGAAACGGCCGCGCGGCTGGGGTGGGGCGGGGCGGGGGGAGGCCGAGGGTGGGCGCCAGGGCGAGGGCGGGAGACACCGCGCTCCTCCGGGTCTGTCTAGGGGGCAGGGGCGGCTGTGTGTGTGTGTGTGTGTGTGTGTGTGTGTGTGTGTGTGTGTGTGTGTGTGTGTGTGTGTGTGTGTCTGTGTCTGTGTCTGTGTCTGTGTCTGTGTCTGTGTGTGTCTGTGTGTCTGTGTGTCTGTGTGTCTGTGCGGTTGAGCACGCCTCCGTCCGGCGCGGGGGGGGGAGGGGGGGGGCAGTGGGGGGCAGATAAGCGCCTCGGTATCTTTTACGAAAAAACTTAAAAGCTAAAAGAAATTGAAACGATGGCGGCGGCGGCGGCCTTGGCGGGGGGGGGGGACACGACGACACCACGCCGACCCCACCGCCTCCCGCCGGAAAAAAGCCACCAAGCCAAACCCCAAAACGAGCCGAAAGAAAAACCCCACCAACCCCACACCCCACACGCGCAACCCCCAAAGCTCCAGACGCAGACTCGTAGAGCGTCTGCACGGATCGGGAGGGTTCAAAAGCTAGAATCGTAGAATCGCGGGCACCGTCCCGCACCCACGAGAGGGTCGTCACGTCCAGCTCCTGCCCCTGCGTGGGACAAAGCGCCCCGCCGTTCCCGGCCTCCGTCATCCGGTCGCTTCCTGAAGAAGGGGACGGGCGCGGGGCCGTGACCGCCTCGCTGCCGGGGCCCGTGGCGCAGCTCTGCCGCCCTCCGGGCGAACCACCTTTTCCCACCCACCGTCCGACCTCAACCTCCCCCGGCTCCGGCTTCCTGCCGTTCCCTCGGCTTCTGTCGCTGCTCCTCAGCAGACAGCAGAGAGAAAGAACGCGTCAGCGCCGAACCCTGCGGTCGGGAGAAGAGGGACGGGGCGACCACCGTATCGCATGCCCTTCAACCTCGATAACGTGCCCGGGGGGGACCGCGTACGAAGCGGCTGGGACGCTCAGCCCTCCCGCCCTGGCGCCGCGCAGCCCGCCCCCCCCTCCCCCCCCCAACCGCGGTCCCCCCCCCCCCCCTCCGGTGAGGAGGCCGAGTCTACCCTCTCGCGAGCGCGGCCGG
>NW_027017033.1:27500-30000 GCF_036013445.1 Caloenas nicobarica
CTCGCCCTCCCCGCCCGCCCCCGCCGCCGCCTTTCGCCAGCGGGTTTGCCTCCGCCCGGGGAGCTGGGGCTTCTCTTCTCCGAGAAGAGGCACCGCGTCCCCGTCCCCCGCCCCCCCCCCGCCCTCCCCGGCCTGCCTGCCTGCCTGCCTGCCCGCCTACCCGCGCGCGGGGCTCCTCGGCCGTCGGCAGGACGCCCTCGGCCGCTCGTGCTGCGCCAGGCCCCCTGCTCCCGCCGCCGCGACTGACTGGCTGGCCGGCCGGCTGGCTGACGGACTGACCGTTGGGCGCGCCGCCAGCCGCCGCCCACGCCCAGCGGGGGGCAGGGGGCCGGTTGCCAGGCAGCGGGGCGAGCGCGCATGCGCGGTCCGCGCGGTTGCCGACCCCCTGCGCCGCTTCCCGCGGCCCAGACGGAGCAGAAACGGCCGCGCGGCTGGGGTGGGGCGGGGCGGGGGGAGGCCGAGGGTGGGCGCCAGGGCGAGGGCGGGAGACACCGCGCTCCTCCGGGTCTGTCTAGGGGGCAGGGGCGGCTGTGTGTGTGTGTGTGTGTGTGTGTGTGTGTGTGTGTGTGTGTGTGTGTGTGTGTGTGTGTGTGTGTCTGTGTCTGTGTCTGTGTCTGTGTCTGTGTCTGTGTGTGTCTGTGTGTCTGTGTGTCTGTGTGTCTGTGCGGTTGAGCACGCCTCCGTCCGGCGCGGGGGGGGGAGGGGGGGGGCAGTGGGGGGCAGATAAGCGCCTCGGTATCTTTTACGAAAAAACTTAAAAGCTAAAAGAAATTGAAACGATGGCGGCGGCGGCGGCCTTGGCGGGGGGGGGGGACACGACGACACCACGCCGACCCCACCGCCTCCCGCCGGAAAAAAGCCACCAAGCCAAACCCCAAAACGAGCCGAAAGAAAAACCCCACCAACCCCACACCCCACACGCGCAACCCCCAAAGCTCCAGACGCAGACTCGTAGAGCGTCTGCACGGATCGGGAGGGTTCAAAAGCTAGAATCGTAGAATCGCGGGCACCGTCCCGCACCCACGAGAGGGTCGTCACGTCCAGCTCCTGCCCCTGCGTGGGACAAAGCGCCCCGCCGTTCCCGGCCTCCGTCATCCGGTCGCTTCCTGAAGAAGGGGACGGGCGCGGGGCCGTGACCGCCTCGCTGCCGGGGCCCGTGGCGCAGCTCTGCCGCCCTCCGGGCGAACCACCTTTTCCCACCCACCGTCCGACCTCAACCTCCCCCGGCTCCGGCTTCCTGCCGTTCCCTCGGCTTCTGTCGCTGCTCCTCAGCAGACAGCAGAGAGAAAGAACGCGTCAGCGCCGAACCCTGCGGTCGGGAGAAGAGGGACGGGGCGACCACCGTATCGCATGCCCTTCAACCTCGATAACGTGCCCGGGGGGGACCGCGTACGAAGCGGCTGGGACGCTCAGCCCTCCCGCCCTGGCGCCGCGCAGCCCGCCCCCCCCTCCCCCCCCCAACCGCGGTCCCCCCCCCCCCCCTCCGGTGAGGAGGCCGAGTCTACCCTCTCGCGAGCGCGGCCGGACAGCGGGGCCGTCCGAGCCCCGCCACTCCAGTCCAGCCCAGTCCGCTCCGCTCCGGACCGGAACAGCCCGGTCCGGTCCGGTCCGGAATAGTCCAGTCCGGTCCGGCCCAATCCGGTCCGGCCCGGTCCGGAAGTGTCCGGTCCGGTCCGGTCGGGTCCCTTCCGGTCCGGTCACGTTTCCGGGTCCCGAGCGCCTTGGTAGACGGCCCCATCCGCGCCGCGCTCCGACGTGACGTCTACCCGAGCCCCGCGAAGGGTCTACCCCTTTCCCCCGCCACTCGGCCTCGGTCTCCCGTGAGGAGGCCGGGTCTATCCTCCGGCGAGCGCGGCCGGACACCGGGTCCGTCCCGAGCCCCGCCAGTCCGGTCCGGTGCGGAACGGAACAGTCCAGTCCGGTCCGGTCACGTCCGGACCGGTCCGCTCCAGAACAGTCCGGTCCGGTGCGGTCCGTTCCGGTAGAGTCCGGTCCGGTCTGCTTCGGTCCAATCCGGTCGGGAGCTGTCCAATCCGGTCCGGTCCGTTCCCGATCCAGTCCGGTTTGTTCCGGTCCGGTCCGGAACGGTCCCTTCCGGTCCGGTCCGGTCCCTTCCGGTCCAGTCGCGTTGCCGGGTCCGGAGCGGCTTGGAAGACGGCCCCTTCCGCGCCGCGCTCCGACGTGAGGTCTAGCCGAGCCCCGCGCGAAGGGTCTACCCCTGCCGCGCCGCGCTCCGACGTGAAGGTCTACCCCGAGCCCGGCGAGGGATCCACCCCTTTCCCCCGCCACTCGGCCTCGGTCTCGCGTGAGGAGGCCGGTCCGCTCCGGTCCGGAGCAGTCCGGCCCGCTCCGGTCCGATCCAGTCCGGTCCGGTCCGCTCCAGAACACTCCGGACCGGTGCGGTCCGGTCCGATCCAGTCCAGTCCGGTCCGATCCAGTCGGGTCCGGTCCGGTCTGGTTCGGTCCGGTCCGGTCCGGAGCTGTCCAATCCGGTCCGGTC